>NC_139717.1:6042649-6057649 GCF_964188405.1 Protomyctophum parallelum
GAAACAACATCCACATGTGGGTGTATTTCAGGGCCCGTGTGCCCCAGAAACAACATCCACATGTGGGTATATTTCAGGGCCCGTGTGCCCCAGAAACAACATCCACATGTGGTGTATTTCAGGGCACGTGTGCCCCAGAAACAACATCCACATGTGGGTTTATTTCAGGGCCCGTGTGCCCCAGAAACAACATCCACATGTGGGTGTATTTCAGGGCCCGTGTGCCCCAGAAACAACATCCACATGTGGGTATATTTCAGGGCCCGTGTGCCCCAGAAACAACATCCACATGTTGGGTTTATTTCAGGCCCGTGTGCCCCAGAAACAACATCCACATGTGGGTTTATTTCAGGGCCCGTGTGCCCAGAAACAACATCCACATGTGGGTGTATTTCAGGGCCCGTGTGCCCAGAAACAACATCCACATGTGGGTTTATTTCAGGGCCCGTGTGCCCCAGAAACAACATCCACATGTGGGTTTATTTCAGGGCCCGTGTGCCCCAGAAACAACATCCACATGTGGGTTTATTTCAGGGCCCGTGTGCCCCAGAAACAACATCCACATGTGGGTTTATTTCAGGGCCCGTGTGCCCCAGAAACAACATCCACATGTGGGTGTATTTCAGGGCCCGTGTGCCCCAGAAACAACATCCACATGTGGGTTTATTTCAGGGTCTGTGTGCCCCAGAAACAACATCCACATGTGGGTTTATTTCAGGGCCCGTGTGCCCCAGAAACAACATCCACATGTGGGTGTATTTCAGGGCCCGTGTGCCCCAGAAACAACATCCACATGTGGGTGTATTTCAGGGCCCCTGTGCCCCAGAAACAACATCCACATGTGGGTTTATTTCAGGGCCCGTGTGCCCAGAAACAACATCCACATGTGGGTTTATTTCAGGGCCCGTGTGCCCCAGAAACAACATCCACATGTGGGTTTATTTCAGGGCCCGTGTGCCCCAGAAACAACATCCACATGTGGGTGTATTTCAGGGCCCGTGTGCCCCAGAAACAACATCCACATGTGGGTGTATTTCAGGGCCCGTGTGCCCCAGAAACAACATCCAAATGTGGGTTTATTTCAGGGCCTGTGTGCCCCAGAAACAACATCCACATGTGGGTGTATTTCAGGGCCCGTGTGCCCCAGAAACAACATCCACTGGCATCTCAAATGTTGGCATTAGTGGAGGAGGAATTAAGGAGGAACATCCTCGCACTGGTTTCAATTATAGCTCCAAAGAGACGCACTTTATCCCATTCTGAACGTCGGGGACCCATTTTGGTGTTAGCATCATGTCGTGCTTTAGCTATTGAAAAACAGCAGATCTACAAGCTCATATCGCGCCACCGAGTGGCGCGATACGAGCTTGTAGGTCTGCTATTTATATTTATTTACACCCTTTAGGTCTAACAGTCTACATCAAACAGACCCTTTAGGTCTAACAGTCTACATCACACAGACCCTTTAGGTCTAACAGTCTACATCACACAGACCCTTTAGGTCTAACAGTCTACATCAAACAGACCCTTTAGGTCTAACAGTCTACATCACACAGACCCTTTAGGTCTAACAGTCTACATCACACAGACCCTTTAGGTCTAACAGTCTACATCACACAGACCCTTTAGGTCTAACAGTCTACATCACACAGACCCTTTAGGTCTAACAGTCTACATCAAACAGACCCTTTAGGTCTAACAGTCTACATCAAACAGACCCTTTAGGTCTAACAGTCTACATCACACAGACCCTTTAGGTCTAACAGTCTACATCAAACAGACGCTTTAGGTCTAACAGTCTACATCACACAGACCCTTTAGGTCTAACAGTCTACATCACACAGACCCTTTAGGTCTAACAGTCTACATCACACAGACCCTTTAGGTCTAACAGTCTACATCAAACAGACCCTTTAGGTCTAACAGTCTACATCAAACAGACCCTTTAGGTCTAACAGTCTACATCACACAGACCCTTTAGGTCTAACAGTCTACATCACACAGACCCTTTAGGTCTAACAGTCTACATCACACAGACCCTTTAGGTCTAACAGTCTACATCAAACAGACCCTTTAGGTCTAACAGTCTACATCACACAGACCCTTTAGGTCTAACAGTCTACATCACACAGACCCTTTAGGTCTAACAGTCTACATCACACAGACCCTTTAGGTCTAACAGTCTACATCAAACAGACCCTTTAGGTCTAACAGTCTACATCACACAGACCCTTTAGGTCTAACAGTCTACATCACACAGACCCTTTAGGTCTAACAGTCTACATCACACAGACCCTTTAGGTCTAACAGTCTACATCACACAGACCCTTTAGGTCTAACAGTCTACATCACACAGACCCTTTAGGTCTAACAGTCTACATCACACAGACCCTTTAGGTCTAACAGTCTACATCACACAGACCCTTTAGGTCTAACAGTCTACATCACACAGACCCTTTAGGTCTAACAGTCTACATCACACAGACCCTTTAGGTCTAACAGTCTACATCAAACAGACCCTTTAGGTCTAACAGTCTACATCAAACAGACCCTTTAGGTCTAACAGTCTACATCACACAGACCCTTTAGGTCTAACAGTCTACATCAAACAGACGCTTTAGGTCTAACAGTCTACATCACACAGACCCTTTAGGTCTAACAGTCTACATCACACCGACCCTTTAGGTCTAACAGTCTACATCACACAGACCCTTTAGGTCTAACAGTCTACATCACACAGACCCTTTAGGTCTAACAGTCTACATCACACAGACCCTTTAGGTCTAACAGTCTACATCACACAGACCCTTTAGGTCTAACAGTCTACATCAAACAGACCCTTTAGGTCTAACAGTCTACATCAAACAGACCCTTTAGGTCTAACAGTCTACATCACACAGACCCTTTAGGTCTAACAGTCTACATCACACAGACCCTTTAGGTCTAACAGTCTACATCACACAGACCCTTTAGGTCTAACAGTCTACATCAAACAGACCCTTTAGGTCTAACAGTCTACATCACACAGACCCTTTAGGTCTAACAGTCTACATCACACAGACCCTTTAGGTCTAACAGTCTACATCACACAGACCCTTTAGGTCTAACAGTCTACATCAAACAGACCCTTTAGGTCTAACAGTCTACATCACACAGACCCTTTAGGTCTAACAGTCTACATCACACAGACCCTTTAGGTCTAACAGTCTACATCACACAGACCCTTTAGGTCTAACAGTCTACATCACACAGACCCTTTAGGTCTAACAGTCTACATCACACAGACCCTTTAGGTCTAACAGTCTACATCACACAGACCCTTTAGGTCTAACAGTCTACATCACACAGACCCTTTAGGTCTAACAGTCTACATCAAACAGACCCTTTAGGTCTAACAGTCTACATCACAGACCCTTTAGGTCTAACAGTCTACATCACACAGACCCTTTAGGTCTAACAGTCTACATCACACAGACCCTTTAGGTCTAACAGTCTACATCAAACAGACCCTTTAGGTCTAACAGTCTACATCACACAGACCCTTTAGGTCTAACAGTCTACATCACACAGAACCTTTAGGTCTAACAGTCTACATCAAACAGACCCTTTAGGTCTAACAGTCTACATCACACAGACCCTTTAGGTCTAACAGTCTACATCAAACAGACCCTTTAGGTCTAACAGTCTACATCACACAGACCCTTTAGGTCTAACAGTCTACATCACACAGACCCTTTAGGTCTAACAGTCTACATCAAACAGACCCTTTAGGTCTAACAGTCTACATCAAACAGACCCTTTAGGTCTAACAGTCTACATCACACAGACCCTTTAGGTCTAACAGTCTACATCACACAGACCCTTTAGGTCTAACAGTCTACATCACACAGACCCTTTAGGTCTAAAAGTCTACATCACACAGACCCTTTAGGTCTAACAGTCTACATCAAACAGACCCTTTAGGTCTAACAGTCTACATCACACAGACGCTTTAGGTCTAACAGTCTACATCAAACAGACCCTTTAGGTCTAACAGTCTACATCAAACAGACCCTTTAGGTCTAACAGTCTACATCACACAGACCCTTTAGGTCTAACAGTCTACATCACACAGACCCTTTAGGTCTAACAGTCTACATCACACAGACCCTTTAGGTCTAACAGTCTACATCAAACAGACCCTTTAGGTCTAACAGTCTACATCACACAGACCCTTTAGGTCTAACAGTCTACATCACACAGACCCTTTAGGTCTAACAGTCTACATCACACAGACCCTTTAGGTCTAACAGTCTACATCAAACAGACCCTTTAGGTCTAACAGTCTACATCACACAGACCCTTTAGGTCTAACAGTCTACATCACACAGACCCTTTAGGTCTAACAGTCTACATCACACAGACCCTTTAGGTCTAACAGTCTACATCACACAGACCCTTTAGGTCTAACAGTCTACATCACACAGACCCTTTAGGTCTAACAGTCTACATCACACAGACCCTTTAGGTCTAACAGTCTACATCAAACAGACCCTTTAGGTCTAACAGTCTACATCAAACAGACCCTTTAGGTCTAACAGTCTACATCACACAGACCCTTTAGGTCTAACAGTCTACATCACACAGACCCTTTAGGTCTAACAGTCTACATCACACAGACCCTTTAGGTCTAACAGTCTACATCAAACAGACCCTTTAGGTCTAACAGTCTACATCACACAGACCCTTTAGGTCTAACAGTCTACATCAAACAGACCCTTTAGGTCTAACAGTCTACATCAAACAGACCCTTTAGGTCTAACAGTCTACATCACACAGACCCTTTAGGTCTAACAGTCTACATCACACAGACCCTTTAGGTCTAACAGTCTACATCACACAGACCCTTTAGGTCTAACAGTCTACATCACACAGACCCTTTAGGTCTAACAGTCTACATCACACAGACCCTTTAGGTCTAACAGTCTACATCAAACAGACCCTTTAGGTCTAACAGTCTACATCAAACAGACCCTTTAGGTCTAACAGTCTACATCACACAGACCCTTTAGGTCTAACAGTCTACATCAAACAGACCCTTTAGGTCTAACAGTCTACATCAAACAGACCCTTTAGGTCTAACAGTCTACATCACACAGACCCTTTAGGTCTAACAGTCTACATCACACAGACCCTTTAGGTCTAACAGTCTACATCACACAGACCCTTTAGGTCTAACAGTCTACATCACACAGACCCTTTAGGTCTAACAGTCTACATCAAACAGACCCTTTAGGTCTAACAGTCTACATCACACAGACCCTTTAGGTCTAACAGTCTACATCAAACAGACCCTTTAGGTCTAACAGTCTACATCAAACAGACCCTTTAGGTCTAACAGTCTACATCACACAGACCCTTTAGGTCTAACAGTCTACATCAAACAGACCCTTTAGGTCTAACAGTCTACATCAAACAGACCCTTTAGGTCTAACAGTCTACATCACACAGACCCTTTAGGTCTAACAGTCTACATCACACAGACCCTTTAGGTCTAACAGTCTACATCACACAGACCCTTTAGGTCTAACAGTCTACATCACACAGACCCTTTAGGTCTAACAGTCTACATCAAACAGACCATTTAGGTCTAACAGTCTACATCACACAGACCCTTTAGGTCTAACAGTCTACATCAAACAGACCCTTTAGGTCTAACAGTCTACATCACACAGACCCTTTAGGTCTAACAGTCTACATCACACAGACCCTTTAGGTCTAACAGTCTACATCACACAGACCCTTTAGGTCTAACAGTCTACATCACACAGACCCTTTAGGTCTAACAGTCTACATCACACAGACCCTTTAGGTCTAACAGTCTACATCACACAGACCCTTTAGGTCTAACAGTCTACATCAAACAGACCCTTTAGGTCTAACAGTCTACATCACACAGACCCTTTAGGTCTAACAGTCTACATCAAACAGACCCTTTAGGTCTAACAGTCTACATCAAACAGACCCTTTAGGTCTAACAGTCTACATCACACCGACCCTTTAGGTCTAACAGTCTACATCACACAGACCCTTTAGGTCTAACAGTCTACATCACACAGACCCTTTAGGTCTAACAGTCTACATCACACAGACCCTTTAGGTCTAACAGTCTACATCAAACAGACCCTTTAGGTCTAACAGTCTACATCAAACAGACCCTTTAGGTCTAACAGTCTACATCACACAGACCCTTTAGGTCTAACAGTCTACATCACACAGACCCTTTAGGTCTAACAGTCTACATCACACAGACCCTTTAGGTCTAACAGTCTACATCAAACAGACCCTTTAGGTCTAACAGTCTACATCACACAGACCCTTTAGGTCTAACAGTCTACATCACACAGACCCTTTAGGTCTAACAGTCTACATCACACAGACCCTTTAGGTCTAACAGTCTACATCACACAGACCCTTTAGGTCTAACAGTCTACATCACACAGACCCTTTAGGTCTAACAGTCTACATCACACAGACCCTTTAGGTCTAACAGTCTACATCACACAGACCCTTTAGGTCTAACAGTCTACATCAAACAGACCCTTTAGGTCTAACAGTCTACATCACACAGACCCTTTAGGTCTAACAGTCTACATCACACAGACCCTTTAGGTCTAACAGTCTACATCACACAGACCCTTTAGGTCTAACAGTCTACATCACACAGACCCTTTAGGTCTAACAGTCTACATCACACAGACCCTTTAGGTCTAACAGTCTACATCACACAGACCCTTTAGGTCTAACAGTCTACATCACACAGACCCTTTAGGTCTAACAGTCTACATCACACAGACCCTTTAGGTCTAACAGTCTACATCACACAGACCCTTTAGGTCTAACAGTCTACATCACACAGACCCTTTAGGTCTAACAGTCTACATCACACAGACCCTTTAGGTCTAACAGTCTACAACACACAGACCCTTTAGGTCTAACAGTCTACATCACACAGACCCTTTAGGTCTAACAGTCTACATCACACAGACCCTTTAGGTCTAACAGTCTACATCAAACAGACCCTTTAGGTCTAACAGTCTACATCACACAGACCCTTTAGGTCTAACAGTCTACATCACACAGACCCTTTAGGTCTAACAGTCTACATCAAACAGACCCTTTAGGTCTAACAGTCTACATCAAACAGACCCTTTAGGTCTAACAGTCTACATCACACAGACCCTTTAGGTCTAACAGTCTACATCAAACAGACCCTTTAGGTCTAACAGTCTACATCAAACAGACCCTTTAGGTCTAACAGTCTTCATCAAACAGACCCTTCGTCTTCATCAGGCTAATATTATAGTTTGACACTCAAATAAAGTCTCTCTGGAGCTATAATAGAAACAAGTGTACGGATGATGTTCCTTCCCTTACTCCTCTTTGATTGTTCTGTCTGTCTGTCTGTCTGTCTGTCTGTGTGTGTGTGTGTGTGTGTGTGTGTGTGTGTGTGTGTGTGTGTGTGTGTGTGTGTGTGTGTGTGTGTGTGTGTGTGTGTGTGTGTGTGTGTGTGTGTGTGTGTGTGTGTGTGTGTGTGTGTGTGTGTGTGTGCGATTTTATATAAATAAATATATAGAATTACATCAGTAGCCTGTTGTCCTGCCTAAAGTTAATGAGAATGAGTGGGGTTAGACTACTGGGGGATGAATGATAATGAAGTCAATGCGGGTTAGGGTTAGGGTTAGACTACTGGGGGATGAATGAATGATACTTGAGTCAAAGTATACTTTAGTCCAGTGGTGTTCAACCTTTTTCATATCAAGGCCCATTATTTATGCAGCATTTCAGCCACGGACCACCATTTGATGACATTTAGCCTCTCAGACACAAAACTAAAGAATGATGTTATCGTTGGATAGGATTTTGTCCACAATTCCGTTCTCTAATTGTGTAAATTAACTAAGTATTAAGTAATGCAGATCACTCTCCATCATTTAGATGGGGACCACCTGGAACACCCTCAAGGACCACTGGTGGTCCCCGGACCACTGGTTGAGAACCACTGCTTTAGTAGTAAAGATAATACTCATGAGTTAAAGTACTGGAACGCCGGGACAACGCTCCACACGTCCCAAACTCTTCCCCCTTCTGGCTCCAAAACTGTGGAATGCACTTCCCATTGCAGTCAGAACTGCAGCATCACTCCCAATCTTCCGCCGTAGTCTGAAAACCCACCTTTTTAGACTCCATCATGGCCCATAGCACTTACCCCACCCCCTTAGATAGCATTTCTGTAGACTTAGATAGCATCTGATACAGACTTATAGCATGTTATGTAGACGGCACTATAATTGCATTGTATATAGTCATAGCACGCCATAGTACATATGTATAGCATAGTAGTATATATATATATATATATATATAGTTTATATAGTCTCATAATATAGATATTCCACTGTTACTTTCTTAGCTTACGCATGTTTAGTTTTTATGATAAATGCTTTTTTGTGATGTATTCCCATGCTTTTTGTTCTTGCTTAATGTAAGTCGCTCTGGATTAAGAGCGTCTGCTAAATGCCTAAATTGTAAATTGTAAATTGTAAAATTGTAATTGTAAATTGTAATTCTTGCTTTTAAAGTTAGTCACTGTAGTTATACTAGTCTTCAAAAAAAATTACAAAGTACATTTTCTTTTTTATAGGCTATATATCAGTGAAAGAAAATGTCCCACTGAATTCAAAAAACCTTTCAGAAATGTTCACAAAATAATGAAAATATCGACAATTTCATAATCTGTGGCGTGACATTGTGAGCTTGTAGATTGGCTATTTTCATTATTATTAATTGTTAATGTATTTTTGTACATATTGGTTCCGGGAGTCAATTTCATGAATACTGGAGTACAATAGTGATTAGTGGAGTCAGTGTCTACCACTAATTACAACATTTGACTTGAGAAATTACATTTGATAAATGTAATTTATTTTTACACATGCACTCAATAGTTAAGTTAACACACTTTTGCTGTGCAGACAAAATGTGCATGTGCATGCGTGCAAGTGTGTGTGAATGGAGTGCGGGGTGTGTGTGTGTGTATGAATCTAACAGACTCTTGGAGTGTTACAAGGTCACGTTGAATTCATTCCCAGTCTTTTGTCCCTCAAGACAAATGATGGAGCATATGCTTCAATGATCTCTGATCAGCTCTGTGTGCACGAGAGAGAGACAGAGAGAGAGAGAGAGACAGAGAGACAGAGAGAGAGAGAGACAGAGAGACAGAGAGACAGAGAGAGACAGAGAGAGAGAGACAGAGAGAGAGAGACAGAGAGAGACAGAGAGAGACAGAGAGAGAGAGACAGAGACAGAGAGACAGAGAGAGACAGAGAGAGACAGAGAGAGACAGAGAGAGACAGAGAGAGAGAGACAGAGACAGAGAGACAGAGAGAGACAGAGAGACAGAGAGACAGAGAGAGAGACAGAGAGACAGAGAGAGAGGACCGTTGTGGAGAAAGGGAGAGAAACTGAGCCTTTTCCCCACTTTGAGTGTCCCGAGGGTCTCCTCACTAGCATGTAAGCATGATACACTATGTGTGTTCCACACCGAGGGATAACGTGCACAGCATGTGAGTGAGAGAGTGTGAACACAAGCCTGTGCGAGTGCAATGTAGTGTGTGTGTGTGTGTGTGTGTGTGCGTGCGTGCGTGCACGTTCGGCACGCACATGTGTGCGCGTGCTTGTGCATAGTACTGTATATGTGCCCAGTATGTGCACACACACACACACACACACACACACAGACACATATGTGGACTGTCTGTGGGTAGTGTGTCTGCAGCAAAATTAGTTTACCATCAGCTGTGCTCTCTCTCTCTCTCTCTCGGTCACTCTCTCTCTCTCTCCCAGCTCAGCGGGCCGTAATATTTCTCTCCCCCACCACCAGCTAATAGCGTCTCAGGGCAGTTTTACTGCTCCGCCCCTGGGGAGGCTACTGTGGCCAGATCCAAAACATTTGGTCTTTATGTAGATTGAATGTTTTATGGTTATGGACATAATAGTTTAGGGCCTGGAGGCCCCCGGGGGCGGGGCCAGTACGCCCCCGCGCCACTATCCTCACTATACGGCCCTAATACTTAACCCATTCTGACCGGAGATCAGATTCATAACGAGGTTTCCACTGGACACACACTGGTCTGATTAACCCCATTCTGACCTGAGATCAGATTCTAAAAATGTCAGTCGTTCTTCGATTTTTTTCAAAAATAGCAGACCTACAAGCTCGTAGCGCGCCACTCGGTGGCGCGCTATGAGCTTGTAGATCTGCTATTTTTAAATAGCTAAAGCATAACACCAAAACGGGTTCCCACCTAAAATGGGTTAAAGCAGCCTGGGAAAAGGTAAGCAGAGACTGCCAATAGAGGACACATTAATATAATGTACTGTATATATGTTATGTGCTTGACTCTGCACACACAGGCACGCACGCACAGGCACGCACGCACGCACATTTTTGCTACAATTGCCGGAAACGTGAAATTCTATTCTGTTGTATTATATATTCTGACACATACTGTATTCATTCTTGCCCTGATGAAGACCTGTCAGGTCGAAACAGTTGCCTTCTAATTTAATAAAGGCGTTCCTCATTTGTGTGCCCGGATCCTTAATTATCTCTTTTTATCTGACACGTAATCGTCGTACTGCTGCTGCTTGCTGTTACTGTGTGTGTGTGTGTGTGTGTGTGTGTGTGTGTGTGTGTGTGTGTGTGTGTGTGAGTGATAGAGAGAGAGAGAGAGACAGAGAGATGGAGATACGGAGGGACAAAGGGTAAAGGGTAGAAAGCACACACATCAGCCGGCCACATGGTGGAGCATGCTGTCATGTTAAAACGTTTAGCCTTTGATAATGCTGCTTCAGCAGTCAGAGGCCAAATCACTTGTGACTTTCACTGCTGTGAGGCCGGTGTGAGTTTGTTAGACGCAGAGAGGGCAGAAAAGCTCTGCTTGTCCAGAATACACAGCAATTAAGAGAGGCGAGATTTACATGCAGCAAGGACAATTACAATCACAATTAGGACTATTTTGACACGTACTCGCCGTACTGCTGCTTGCTGTGTGTGCGTGCGTGAGCGCATGTGTGCCAAAGTTGTAATCTCAGGATAACACTGAAGTCAGATTAATTTTCATGCACAAACGTTTGAGAAGAATTGTGATTTACAGCATGCGATGAGATATTCGCTCGGAGCCCACAACATGTCACCACTACTACTACACTTCATTGTGTCTTCAGACATCTTGAGACATCTTAAGAAAGTAAGAAACTGTTTCCAAATATGTGCCAAACTCCCCACATTCTGGCACTGACAAGTCTCTCTGGTCCCTTTTCCACCAGCTGGTTCCCAGTGGGAACCGGTTCAGTTCTTTTCCACCAGCTGGTTCCCAGTGGGAACCGGTTCAGTTCTTTTCCACCGGCTGGTTCCCAGTGGGAACCCGTTCAGTTCTTTTTGGTTCTTGAGCCAGCGATCCAAAATTGGAACGTTAATTATGAATTGAGTGGGCAAAACTATATCTATATTAGATTATTATCACCATGAAACTTCCCCAGTTGATTACATAGTACACGAAGACAATGATTTATTGTATTACAAATGTTTACATTTTTAAATATACAAATGAGGCATTATGTAGGAAAATATGCTAAATAATAGAAAATATGAAAAAGCTACTACTGTGGAAGGGTTATCATGTATTAATTTACTTGTATTGATCCTATGAACAATTTAATATAGGTCTTTTTCCCACCAATTTTGGAGCTCTGGCTCATGGACTAAGAACCAAAAAGAACTGAACCGGTTCCCATGGGAACCAACCGGTGGAAATATAAGGGGGTCTCAGATAATTGGACTTGAGGAGCTCTACAGTCTGCATATATATATTAAAGCTGGCCTACTGTAGGCCTACTGTATGGATGATCAACAACCTGCTACCACACATGCATGCATGCCATCTTGACTTCTGACAACCTTGATAATTGAGTTATGGGGGCATGGAATTCAATAAATAAAACTGCAGTTGCGCCCCTAAGGGATGGCCGGGGAAATAATAATAATAATATAGTTTTTTACATTATTACATTCAATTTAAATCAATAATGTACATATTTTGGTGTCATGCTCCAGAACGCCATGAGGTAAAAGTGTAATGTATAGAGAGGGTATATGCACATGCATAAAGTGTAATGTATAGAGAGGGTATATGCACATGCATAAAGTGAATGGCAAATCGAGAGGAAACATTTGTGACAAAGTGAGTTTAAGGTTGTTTATCGTCGTTTAATGCAATCAAATAAAACTGTTCTGTTCGGATGAATTACAATTTACAATTTAGGCATTTAGCAAACGCTCTTAATCCAGAGCGACTTACATTTAAGCTAAGAAAGTAACAGTGGAATATCTATATAATGAAACTATACAAACTATACATATAAACTATGCTATACATATGTACTATGACGTGCTATGACTACATACGTACAATGCAATTATAGTGCTGTCTACATAACATGCTATAAGTCTGTATCAAATTCTATCTAAGTCTACAGAAATGCTATCTAAGGGGGTATAGGGTAAGTGCTATGGGCCATGATGGAGTCTGACAAGGTGGGTTTTCAGACTACGGCGGAAGATTGGGAGTGATGCTGCAGTTCTGACTGCAATGGGAAGTGCATTCCACAGTTTTGGAGCTAGAAGGGAGAAGAGTTTGGGACGTGTGGAGCGTTGTTTTTAGTGAGGGTACTTCCAGCTTCCCTGCGTTGGCTGATCTGAGTGCACGCGAGGGTTTGTCTGTCAAGGCCAGAAAGTAGTTTTTTGCCACTCAGTAGGCGTTCCTGCATAACATCCGGGTTTGATGATCATGTCACTCGCATAGTCTCTATTTATCACCTTGGAGAAAGGTGTCGTTTGCATTTGACCCATCCTAACTACCTATAGGAGCAGTGAGCTGAACACTGTTCAGTTCATTTGACCCATCCTAACTACCTATAGGAGCAGTGAGCTGAACACTGTTCAGTTCATTTGACCCATCCTAACTACCTCTGTAGGAGCAGTGAGCTGAACACTGTTCAGTTCATTTGACCCATCCTAACTACCTCTGTAGGAGCAGTGAGCTGAACACTGTTCAGTTCATTTGACCCATCCTAACTACCTATAGGAGCAGTGAGCTGAACACTGTTCAGTTCATTTGACCCATCCTAACTACCTATAGGAGCAGTGAGCTGAACACTGTTCAGTTCATTTGACCCATCCTAACTACCTCTGTAGGAGCAGTGAGCTGAACACTGTTCAGTTCATTTGACCCATCCTAACTACCTCTGTAGGAGCAGTGAGCTGAACACTGTTCAGTTCATTTGACCCATCCTAACTACCTATAGGAGCAGTGAGCTGAACACTGTTCAGTTCATTTGACCCATCCTAACTACCTATAGGAGCAGTGAGCTGAACACTGTTCAGTTCATTTGACCCATCCTAACTACCTCTGTAGGAGCAGTGAGCTGAACACTGTTCAGTTCATTTGACCCATCCTAACTACCTCTGTAGGAGCAGTGAGCTGAACACTGTTCAGTTCATTTGACCCATCCTAACTACCTCTGTAGGAGCAGTGAGCTGAACACTGTTCAGTTCATTTGACCCATCCTAACTACCTCTGTAGGAGCAGTGAGCTGAACACTGTTCAGTTCATTTGACCCATCCTAACTACCTCTGTAGGAGCAGTGAGCTGAACACTGTTCAGTGCTTAGGGACCAGCTCCAGATCAGATGTAATACCAGTACCTTGGTCAAGGGCATTGGCAGCAGTATGTACTGTATGTAGCTAACATGCATGTCTTTTGTTGTGGGAAGAAACCGGAGTAACCGGTGATGAAACCCAACGCAAACATGAGGAGAACAAACATGCAACAACACCGCACAGAAATAAGCCCACCCACCCCCAGGCTGGGGGATCAAACCCGGGACCTTCTTGCTGTCTGTGAGGCAACATCACCCATGCCACTCGGCATGGCTTTTCATTCAGCCAAAAAGTGCTGCAAGAATTAAAGAGCTGCAGGTGCTGATGTTACATTTGTCGGACGGTCTCAGAGGATGCTGAAGATGTTTCTGCTTCATGGACTACATATCATGTATCACCTCATTGCTGTATTTTCTATTTCCCTCATGGTGTCATGTCGTCCTCATTGCTGTATTTTCTATTTCCCTCATGGTGTCATGTCTTGATTTTACACGTAAGGTTTTTGACAATACAGTACGTGTCAAAAACAATATTATCTGTTTCATTCTTGATTTTATTTTGTAATTTGATCATTTCTGTATTGAACATTTTATATGCACTACTAGGTCTACCTATTCTGCTTGTAAATCACACAATGTATATGATATAATATGATTGATATGTTAGCTTGTGGTTTTCAACCAGTGGTCCGGGGACCACCAGTGGTCCTTAAAGGTCCCAGGTGGTCCCCAGCTAAATGATGGAGAGTTGGTAACCAAATGGACCCTTATAGATCTTTAACAATTTACAATTTACAATTTACAATTTAGGCATTTAGCAGACGCTCTTAATCCAGAGCGACTTACATTTAAGCAAGAACAAAAGCATGGGAATACATCACATAAAAGTATTTATCATGAAACATGCGTAAGCTAAGAAAGTAACAGTGGAATATCTATATAATGAAACTATACATACACTATACATATAAACTATACATATTTACTACTATGCTATACATATGTACTATGGCGTGGCAGGCGTGCTATGACTAAATATGGCGTGCTATGACTAAATACAATACAATTATAGTGCTGTCTACATAACATGCTATAAGTCTGTATAAAATGCTATCTAAGCCAACATAAATGCTATCTAAGGGGTTAGGGTAAGTGCTATGGGCCATGATGGAGTCTGAAAAGGTGGGTTTTCAGGCTACGGCGGAAGATTGGGAGTGATGCTGCAGTTCTGACTGCAAT
>NC_139717.1:6062649-6115149 GCF_964188405.1 Protomyctophum parallelum
GAATCTAGGGGAAAAAAAGCACACACACACATACTGTACTGTGAGTACTGTACTGTACTGTACTGTACTGTACTGTACTGTACTGTACTGTACTGTACTGTACTGTACTGTACTGTACTGTACTGTACTGTACTGTACTGTACTGTACTGTACTGTACTGTACTGTACTGTACTGTACTGTTAATTGGACTCAGAGAGTGTCGAAAATCTACTCATACGAGCTTGTAGGTCTGCTATTTTTGAAAAATCGTGAAAATGTATAGTGCAAATCTTTGAATATAATTATATTCTTTCAGAGCGAACGTTTTTAACTCAAATCTTTGCTTCTGGGGGGGGGGGGGTGGGGGGGGGTGGTCCCTGAAACAACACATTTTTAGATGGGGGGGGGGGGGGTCGCCAGCCAATTATACATAAATCTTTTGGGGTCCTTGACATGAAATATTGAGCACCACTGATATAGAAACAGAAGTATTTCAGAAAACTGTCATGATTTAGAAGACTTTTTTCTTAAGGTCTAAATGGGTTAACCCGTAAGCGTAGGAGTTTTAACCCTTAAGCGTAACAGATTTTACTGCGTAGGCCTAGATACACTTTTTTTTTGTGTGGTTGCTTTTCCATCTGCTCCTAGTTTCAGGTCCCTGTTGGTCACTTTCTTTTGCTCATTTCACTGTGGTCTGGATTTCTTCAAGATGGAGGTCGGTCTCTCTCTCTCTCTCTCTCTCTCTCTCTCTCCCCCCCCCCCTCTCTCTCTCCCCCCCTCCCTCTCTCTCTCCTCCCCCCCCCCCCCCCCCGTTTTTTCACGCCTTGTTGTGTTTGGCATTTGCGTGGTGTTTGGCAGGGGACAATCATGGAAGAATTTAGGCAACAAGACATGCACGTCCTCAGCAATTATAATCAAGGAATCCCTACTGGTCGGTCTGACAAACAGAAATAGAGAGAGAGAGCGAGAGATGCAGAGAGAGAGAGAGAGAGAGAGGAGAGTTCTGATTGCAACCCAGTCTGGTCTGTATAATCTTATAGATACAGATTGGACCTGTCAGGACCTCACAGGAGCTTTATGGGGGTCGGGTTTGGGGGGGGGGGGGCGACACTGTCCTACATACAGTATATCTCTCTCTCTCTCTCTCTGTCGGGTTGCACCAGCTCATTCACCACCACAACCCCATTGGGTACTGCCACACCAGAGCGGAAACCCGTTTTGCGCTGCCGACAGTCTCGGCTGTCGGCAGCCGAAAAACCGGGTTTTTTAGACAGCTGGTGGATGGAGAAAATGCTCCACTTCCGCCGACGACTTCCACGACGGCCAGCTTACACATCTGACGCTCTCCTCAGCTTCCATCGTCGTCGGCGGAGGTGGAGCTTAATTCCCATCCAACCAGCTGTCTAAAAACAGCTGCGTATACACGACGACGTCACAGCTTTTTCTGTCAGCAGCGCAAAATCTTTTTCCGCTCAGGTCTGGAAGGAGCCATACTGAGACACACACACACGCATGCCATGCACGCATGCATGCGCGCGAGCACACACACACACACACACACACACACGCACACCTGTGCTGGTCAGCCTACTACATGGTCAAGTGCTTTGATAAAGTGCTATGTGGTGTTCTGTAGCTCACTGTCCGCCCCCCGAGTGGAGATCAATACTCACTCAGCGTCAGGTTACCACTAATGTCCTCCTCACGGCTTTAACCAGGCAGCCACTGTGTGTAGTGTGTGTGTGTGTGTGTGTGCGTGTGTGTGTGTGTGTGTGTGTGTGTGTGTGTGTGTGTGTGTGTGTGTGTGTGTGTGTGTGTGCGTGTGCGTGCGTGCGTGCGTGCGTGCGTGTCCCTGGTGTGACCCACGTTATTGTTATCATTAAGTGTCAATGAAGGATAAGATGAAAAGAGAGCCATAGACCTTTGAATGCACAGAGAGACCTGCGTCACACACAGTGCCCCCTAATGAAATGTACGGGGAATTGCAGCCCCAAAGGGATGCATTATTAAATGGTCAGTGTTATAGCCGGCCAGTGCCGAGAGAGACTTCTAAACTGAAGTTAATTCAATTTTCACTTCAATTCAAAGGAGCTTTATATTGGCATGAGAAAACATACATTTACATTGCCAAAGCAAGTGTCAAAAATACAATACAAACAGTCGAAAATGGGGAAAGTTTTGTAAACAGCTGCTATACTGTCACATTGCATCGTTATCATATACATGTTATTAGACATACTGTACAGGGTATAAAGCCTTTCTGAAAGAAATTCACATTCGGACGCAGTAGTTTGTTGACTTGAAATGGCAATTTGTGGATGAACCAACAGCATTTTGCAGCACCCCAAAACCCTCCCCTGTAGTCAGAGCCAAGCCATGTGCACGCGCTGTCGCGCGCACGCCACACACACGCACACGCACATGTAGCACAGTGGCTCAGAGCGGTTTAGTGGTTAAGATGTTGGACTCTCACACGGGAGACCCGAGTTCGAATCCCGGGCGTTACACACACACACATCCCGGCCATAACTCTGAGGGTCCCTGCACGACCCCACCTTGAGGACCAGTGAAATGTGTTGCAGATGTACTGCTCTCCACCCTTTCAGTGTACTGCTCTCCACCCTTTCAGTGTACTGCTCTCTCTCCACCCTTTCAGTGTACTGCTCTCCACCCTTTCAGTGTACTGCTCTCCACCCTTTCAGATGTACTGCTCTCTCTCCACCCTTTCAGATGTACTGCTCTCTCTCCACCCTTTCAGTGTACTGCTCTCTCTCCACCCTTTCAGATGTACTGCTCGCTCTCCACCCTTTCAGTGTACTGCTCTCCAGTCTCCACCCTTTCAGTGTACTGCTCTCCACCCTTTCAGATGTACTGCTCTCTCTCCACCCTTTCAGATGTACTGCTCTCTCTCCACCCTTTCAGATGTACTGCTCTCTCTCCACCCTTTCAGTGTACTGCTCTCCACCCTTTCAGATGTACTGCTCTCTCTCCACCCTTTCAGATGTACTGCTCTCCACCCTTTCAGTGTACTGCTCTCTCTCCACCCTTTCAGTGTACTGCTCTCCACCCTTTCAGATGTACTGCTCTCTCTCCACCCTTTCAGTGTACTGCTCTCCACCATTTCAGTGTACTGCTCTCCACCCTTTCAGACGTACTGCTCTCTCTCCACCCTTTCAGATGTACTGCTCTCCACCCTTTCAGTGTACTGCTCTCTCTCCACCCTTTCAGATGTACTGCTCTCTCCACCCTTTCAGTGTACTGCTCTCCACCCTTTCAGATGTACTGCTCTCTCTCCACCCTTTCAGTGTACTGCTCTCCACCCTTTCAGATGTACTGCTCTCTCTCCACCCTTTCAGATGTACTGCTCTCTCTCCACCCTTTCAGATGTACTGCTCTCTCTCCACCCTTTCAGATGTACTGCTCTCTCTCCACCCTTTCAGATGTACTGCTCTCTCTCCACCCTTTCAGTGTACTGCTCTCTCTCCACCCTTTCAGTGTACTGCTCTCTCTCCACCCTTTCAGTGTACTGCTCTCCACCCTTTCAGATGTACTGCTCTCTCTCCACCCTTTCAGATGTACTGCTCTCCACCCTTTCAGTGTACTGCTCTCTCTCCACCCTTTCAGATGTACTGTTCTCTCTCCACCCTTTCAGTGTACTGCTCTCCACCCTTTCAGATGTACTGCTCTCTCTCCACCCTTTCAGTGTACTGCTCTCCACCCTTTCAGATGTACTGCTCTCTCTCCACCCTTTCAGTGTACTGCTCTCCACCCTTTCAGTGTACTGCTCTCTCTCCACCCTTTCAGTGTACTGCTCTCTCTCTCCACCCTTTCAGACGTACTGCTCTCCACCCTTTCAGATGTACTGCTCTCTCTCTCCACCCTTTCAGATGTACTGCTCTCTCTCTCCACCCTTTCAGACGTACTGCTCTCCACCCTTTCAGTGTACTGCTCTCTCTCCACCCTGTCAGATGTACTGCTCTCTCTCCATCCTTTCAGTGTACTGCTCTCTCTCCACCCTTTCAGTGTACTGCTCTCCACCCTTTCAGTGTACTGCTCTCCACCCTTTCAGTGTACTGCTCTCCACCCTTTCAGTGTACTGCTCTCCACCCTTTCAGTGTACTGCTCTCTCTCCACCCTTTCAGTGTACTGCTCTCCACCCTTTCAGTGTACTGCTCTCCACCCTTTCAGTGTACTGCTCTCCACCCTTTCAGTTCCTATATTAACACATCAACGAGGTGTGCTTCTTCAGGGGATGAGTGTCACTGAGTGTCACCGTGACGGATGACCGCTGAAGTCACCGAAGACGCCACTGAAAGTGTCTCTCTATAGCCCGACTGTGGCCCTCAGCCAATCAGGCTAAAAGTGTGCACTGACTGACAAGTGTGTATTTGCACCTGCAGTGTGTGCACGGACAAGTGTGTATTTGCACCTGTGTGTGTGCGTGTGTGCGCGTGCACGTGTGACACATTTGTGCTAGAGCGCCGTTAATTTGTGAATTATTTAAACCGAAAGGTGAATAATGCAGAGTGAGAGAGAGAGAGAGACATAGACATAGCTCTGTTTACAGCATTGCTGTACCTCCCTCCAAATGTATACACTCCCCATTTTCTACTGTTTTTATTGTATTTTGACACTTGGCTTTGGCAATGTAAACGTTTGTTTTCTCATGCCAATAAAGCTCCTTTGAATTGAATTGAGAGAGAGAGAGCGAGAGAGAAAGATAACGTGTCAACTTCAGTCACAGACACACACAGTGTATAAGTCCTCACAGACAGACAGACAGACAGACAGACAGACAGACAGACAGACAGACAGACAGACAGACAGACAGACAGACAGACAGACAGACAGACAGACAGACAGACAGACAGACAGACAGACAGACAGACAGACAGACACTAGATAGATAGATAGATAGATAGATAGATAGATAGATAGATAGATAGATAGATAGATAGATAGATAGATAGATAGATAGATAGATAGATAGATAGATAGATAGATAGATAGATAGATAGATAGATAGATAGATAGATAGATAGATAGATAGATAGATAGATAGATAGATAGATAGATAGATTGATTGATTGATAGATTGATTTATTGATCCCGTGGGGGGTGTCAGTGGCCAAGAGGCAGCACAGCAGTTAGAGTTACAAAGTTACAGAGTAATAAAAGTAGTGTCGAACACAGCGATACAAAGGTAGGAAATAACAATGGATACAATGAATATCAGAAGAACCATCAATCATGAACAACCGTACACATGTAACCGACACAAACCAGCAGAAAAGACACATGCACTTCAACAGACTTCAACAGTGTCCGCACAGCAGCTAGGGACGTGCACACACATAGACACCAAAGGGCCCCTGCCCTTTTACCCGTCTGTAAAACAACTGCCCTTTCCAGACCACGAATGCAGCATTTACTATATGGTGAAAGAAATGCAAATGCCCCTCCTCTCCTTTCCATGCCATGCTGGAAGGCAGCACCCATTCTGACCTGAGATCAGATTCATACGAGGTTTCCACTGGACACACACTGGTCTGATTAAGAAGAATTGCCTTTTTTTTCCCAGAAGTCTCCTGAAAACTTGAACGCAGCATCTTTGCACTTTTTGCAAAAAAACAAGCGATTTCCCAAATACTGTATCATAAAAGAAAATACAAAATAATAATTCTGTCCATTTCAGCTCCTCCATATTCTCACCTCCACCTCTTCTTTCCTTTATTATCCGTTCCCTCATCTCTCCATCCCAATCACCCCCCCCCCCTCCGTCACCCCCCCCCCCCCCCCCCCCCCCTCCTTCCCTGGCTAATGCACTCTTTCATGTGCTCTCCTATTTCTCTCTCTCTGTGTCTGTCTGCCTCTCTCCCTCTCTCCCTGATGGCTCATGGCCCTTTTGTATAAGCCCTGGCTACATTTTTGGGGGGTAATGCGATCCCACCACCCCGTTTCTCCCTAGGGTGGTCCCGACCGCTCCTCTCATTCAAACAAGGAGCCATGGACTCTGAATGGACGGAGAGGAGTGGAGTGGAGGAGAGGAGAGGTTTGGGAGAGAAAGTCAGATAATGGGCTATGTAAATCATGCAGTCAATCTAATCCCCGTTCATGCATGTCTGACACCTACAGGCCAAAATGTAATGTGTGCGTGTGCGTGTGTGTGTGTGTGTGTGTGTGTGTGCGTGTGTGTGTGTGTGTGTGTGTGTGTGTGTGTGTGCGTGCATGCATGCGTGCTACCTGTGCCATCTGTCCCTTATCTAACAGCTGCTGCTTTGTGGTCATCTGGACAAATGCACACACTGTATAAATCTTCAGTGTTGCGCGGTGCCATTCATTCATTCATGACTGGTTTTTGACTCGTTTTCCAAGTTAACCCATTTTAGGCGGGATCCCCTTTTGGTGTTTTAAGCATTATGCTATGCTTTAGCTATTGAAAAATAGCAGATCTACAAGCTCATAGCGCGCCACCGAGTGGCGCGCTACGAGCTTGTAGGTCTGCTATTTTTGAAAAATCGTGCCTCAAATTTGGAATATATATTTTTTAAGTCAAATCTTTGCTTCTGGGGGAGGGTCCCTGGAAAATCATAATTTTCAGATGGGGGTCGGAGGCCAATTTACAGATCATTTTTGGGGTCCTTGACATGAAATATTGAGTGATATACAGTAGGCCTAGAAACATAGGTATTTCAGAAAACTGTCAGGATTTATAGGAGACCTTTTTTTTTTCAGGCCTAAATGGGTTAAATCGACGCTGACCTTTTCAGGGTCCACTTGGGACCCGTAGACGGACCCGTAGAGGTTGAGCATGCATGTCATTATTGGTACAAATGTCACCGTTCTTTAACACCCCTAATATAAAGTAACACTGGCAGGTTTTTTTACGGCATATTATTGTTTTAACACAGCTGCTTGAATCAGTGGCCATTATTCCTTCCCCCATTCCATCATTAAACAGTTTGACTGGTTTAAACGCGTAACCCGCATTTTAATCAACCCCCCTTCACTGCCGAGATTGTTGTATTACCTTTAGAGCATACGCTGAATTATTTGGGCTTTTAATCCGCGAAAATCCAGCGAAAAAAGGTCCCTCGGTTTGTTGTGATCCGATCGTACCATCCACCATCTTGGTGCACCCGGAAGACACACACAAGACCCGTCTCCATGAGGCGTTGTACCCCATTCATTTGCATTGGCCTCAATTTCCCAGAAGCCCTAGCAGCCCACAGCATGTGACGATTTCCGGTTTCGTCATCAAAACGAAAGCATCTAGTCTCTATCTCCGCGACGAAGACGGAGTTTCTTTTTATTTATTACATTACGGCGGATTAAACACACAAAACAAAAGGCGGGAATGTCGTTTATAGCAACGACAGTAACCTGGATTAAACTATTCCTGGCAGCTAAACTGTTTAATTAACCGCTTGAACCTGAGCAGGAACTACTGGCTATACTACTTTTGATTGATTGATTGAAATATTTATTAACAGTTTGCAGAATTACAGTACATTTCAAGCACAAGCTCAATACAAAGACTGTTAACTTGTGAGTGGACGACCAACTTAAGCATTACACTTGTTTACAAGAGGGTCCACCATGTTCAATTCATCAAAACATTTAGTTACATTATAACTACTGGCAAAAGAGATCTGTTGTTGTTGTTGAGTATAGACGAAGAAATAATAATAATCCAGAGCCAACACTGGTCTATAGAGTAGAGCAGGGGGGTCCGGGGACCCCCTGCAGGGCTCAGCTAAATGATGGAACCAAATGGACCCTTATGGGTCTGTAACTCTGAGAGTGTTCCATTTGTACACTCTCAGAGTTAAATTGACATTGATTTTAGAATATAAAATCGGGGTCTCAGAGATAGGAATGCCATTAAATGGGGGTCTATATGTAGCCTACATGTTGCATATCAAACTGAGGGTCCTTGAAATGAAAATGGTTGAGAATCACAGCTAGAGCTCTTATGAGGGTCTCTTGGCATACATTTTCAAATGGGGGTCCGCGGGCTAATGAGTGTCATTTTGGGGGTCCTTGACATGAAAACGTTTGGGAACCTCCGAACCAGAGGGTTTAACCCATTCTGACCCGAGATCAGATTCTAAAAATGTCTCCTATACATCCAGTACAGTTTTCTGAAAAAGCATATGTTTCTGTGTCGGTCGTTCTTTGATTTTTCAAAAATAGCAGACCTACAAGCTCGTAGCGCGCCACTCGGTGGCGCGCTATGAGCTTGTAGATCTGCTATTTTTTCAATAGCTAAAGCATGATGCCAACAACACCAAAATGGGTTAAGAGTCTTTCTATGGACATAGTTCTGCGGCAGCACCGTTCCCTTTTGCCGGTGGAGCCTGTGGAACCATTAATGCGGCTCAAGAATCCGCCACTCCTGAATGAAGTGTCTGGTGCAACAACGCACATACAGGTCCTGGAAATGGAACTCCATTCAATGCTCTTTTTCTTGAAAAATGGGACGGGTTGTCTTTGTCTTATCATCAGAGTCGTCTAATTCACTACAATACGGTATAAATGTTATATTATCATTATAACACATCGTATATATAGTGGTTCGCCAATTATTTGGGGTCCCCACTTGCAACACCCTCATGGCCCACCACCAGTAGCCTGGTTAATAAACCAGACCGAATCAGCCGTTGGCAAAAATAAATTGCCTGCCGGCGGATTACGGTCTGGAGAGGCTCAATTGTACGCCCATTTCCTACACCAGAGAAATGGGGCGGCTAATCGGGACACGGTATGCAATATGGGCGGGCTTTGGTACAGTGACTTTCAATGCTTGAGACCTTTGACTGACAGTAGCTCTGACCAATTGGGTCAAAGAGAAAATGTTTCAACCCGCCCCCCTGGAAATGAAATCCAAGCTGAGCCTCCCCAGACTAATATCCCGCGGTCCGTGCGATATTAGTCTGGTTTATTAACCAGGCTACACCACCAGTGGTCCACTCCACGGCCCACAGGTTGAGAACCACTGGGTTTGTAGTGTACGTAATCCATGACACTGTCAACAAATGTGTGGCTCCCATGCATCATCTGTAGTCTCTCTCTCTCTCTCTCTCTCTCTCTCTCCATTGGTGCCCCTGTTTCACCTCACCTATCTCTCTATCTCTCTCCCTCCGGCTCTCTCATCCCTCTTTCATGTTATCCCAAGAGGGCCGCCCGCGCTCACCGCCGCCACGTCGACTTCACACGCACGCACGCGCACACACACACACACACACACACACACACACACACACACACGCACGCACGCACGTGCGCATAAACACATAAACATGCACACGCACGCACACACCTATAGTTTGCTATACAGTGGCCCAGACATCCCTCTGCACAGCGTGTCTGCCCCAAGGGAGGTTGGGTAACTCTGCTCCCTCTACCTGCCAACTGCTGTGTCACAAAGAGGCTCCTATTACATGCACGCGCACACACACACACACACACACACACACACACACACACACACACACACACGCAGACCAATTACAAATGTACGAATTAATTCATTTGCAAGATCAAACTAACTGTGACGCTCGCAACACGTCTACACACATATGCGCATATTTAGAACACGCACACACACACACACACACACACACACACACACACACACACACACACACACACACACACACACACACACACACACACACACACACACACACACACACACACACACACACACACACACACACACACACACACACACACACACACACACACACACACACACACACACACACACACAGTCTGCTGGCCATAAGAGCAGCTTATGAAGAGGGGATTAAAAGTAAGGCACAAGAAAACAGAGAGTGAAACTGAGCTAATGTCTAACAAGAAAACCTTTAACACATTCACATCCAGACTGTTCATTTAGAGTGTAATGAAGCCGTAATGGTTTGTTACAGTGCAGGGATGATACTGGCAGCCTCGCACCAGTTTATGTCTGAGCGCTGAAGAAATAAACTGCTTAGTTCTTTACGAAGAACCTCAGAGAATACGAACAGAGACCAAACAAGGACAGTTAGAGGCACCAGAATAAGTTCAGACAGCGAGCAGGCAGGCAACCGAGCAAATTGTTACCGACAGTAATAATTTGTGGCCAAATTTAACTGAGGGACTGCCATTGGATTTTTTTGAATTTTCGTTTTTTTTCCATGTCATATGAAAGCATGGGAATCATATAGCTTTGAACTGACATATTGGTTGTTCAGTTTGACTTGCTGCTTGGTGCTCAAGTGAAAAAAAGGGCACCTTGTGCAGCGCATTTTGGGGCGGGAACCCATTTTGGAGCTTTAGCTATTGAAAAATAGCAGATCTACAAGCTCATAGCGCGCCACCGAGTGGCGCGCTACGAGCTTGTAGGTCTGCTATTTTATTTATGTATCGAAGAACCACTGACATAGAAACATAGCTTTAGATTGTGGGGGCCTAAATAATATAGTAGAAGCGTTTTTATCAAGATTTGATCAATGTCACCGCATGGTCCACACACTACAAATTAAGATTCTTTTTTTTTTTTTTTTTTTTTTGAGCACATTGCCAAAAGGGCAGGGGGTGCTCTAGCACCCCCTAGTGTCTATCTGTGCACGCCACTGATGGCTTATATAGAGTAGTGTCTTGCGATTTATTTCAGACATGCTCTAGTATGTGAAGAGTCTGTCTGTGCTATTATAACTCATTTTGGATCAAATATAAATAAATTCAAGCTGGAGGTTGCACGATTCATACTCATTTTGCTGTTCATATTCATAATCATGAAGAGAATGTTCCCTTGTATACATTAAGTATGCCATGTCTGGCCCAGGCGGTGGCGTAACCGTCTGGGCACCCGACTGGTAATCCAGTCGCAGTGTGCCGCGGGTTCGACTCCCGAGCCCGACACGGCCTTTACTGCATGTCATCCCCCCATCTCTCTCAGTGTGCCGCGGGTTCGACTCCCGAGCCCGACACGGCCTTTACCGCATGTCATCCCCCCATCTCTCTCCCGTTTCCTGTCAGCCTACTGTCTGTCCCTTCAAAAAAACCAATAAAAGGCGTAAGCCGATAAAAAGTATGCCAAGCCTACTGTAGGTTGTTCCATTGAACCTCAGTCTACGCCAGTGCCGTCGCTATCTATACGCGCTGCGAGTATAGGGCAACACGCCGAGGGGGGGGGGGGGGGCAACAAAATGTGCCAAAAAGTGCCAAGCCGACCCTCAAAATAACAATGTTCTCTGTGGCTCCGCCGCATAACGACGAGCGGCTGTGAAAATAACAAACAGTGAGAATAGCCGATCTGCATGAGGAATAGCAGCGCTCTCTTCAGGGGGGCAAATATCCTACGAGTAGGGCAACCAAATGGTCAGCTACGGCCCTGGTCTACACAGCCTCTTATTTTAAGATTTGTTTTTTAGCATTTCTGCCTTGGGACTGGGGAGACACACAGCAAAGGTCGTCATGAACGGGACTCGAACAGGCGACGCGCTGTCAGGCCAGAGCCTATATGTGCCATGCGCCTGGACCGCTAGGCCAGCGGCCTCCCCCTGTCTACAGCCTCTTAATGGACTTTTAGATAATTGAACAATAACTGCATAACCGACGCAGCGTCAACAGCGTTGACATGGATTTGACACCGTGAGGCTTCCATTATACAGTGTAAACATCGCTTTAGATGAGGTTATGATTTGCGGAGCTCACTCTGTCACTCATCACCTGTCAGATGAAGAGGTGATTTATCAGCTATGAACTGGTACTTTGGAGCGGTATAGGTCTCTTTAGTGAATAAGTGCTCTTGCGTGTGTGTGTGTGTGTGTGTGTGTGTGTGTGTGTGTGTGTGTGTGTGTGTGTTTCAGCTTCAGTTTGTTATCATTGGAGGCCGAGATGAGTTTCAGTTCCAGTTTGGCCAAGAGGTGTAAACCTCAGATCCGTGAACACACACACACACACGCACGTGCACACACGCAAATCACACAGATGCGCGCACACACACACACACACACACACACACACAGAGAGAGAAGTGTGTTATAGTGTATGAATGGAATGTTGTGGTTACACCTGGGAATGCTCTTTAACTAACCTGACTTAGCATTCTCTTTTCTTCCATCATTCCATCATTCCCACTTTCCCCAGTGGGGGAGAGCAACTGGTTACAACTGGTTACGACTGGTTACAACTGCATGGCACCGCTGTTATTGACCAGTATAGTAGCAAAACATTGTCATTTATTTTCTGTTGACTGAACTAGACATGGAAATAGCGAGTTCAATAATGTGATCAGCCATATGTTTTAATGAATGACCCGTCTCATTCTATACACTATATATCCAACCGACCCAGCCCACCATGCACCGCTCGGTGAGTATATTATATATGATGCGGTATAATTGAGACCCATGTTGATAGGCATCATGCGGTTTGTTCAACATTCTACTCTCTCCGGCTTTTATGGCGTGAAATTACCACCACATTTTTAGAATCTGATCTCAGGTCAGAATGGGTTCATCAGACCAGTGTGTGTCCGGCGGAAACCTCGTATGAATCTGATCTCAGGTCAGAATGGGTTCAACGTAACGCCATGGGATTCAAACTCTGGCCTCCCGCTTGAGTATGGGTCTCCAGCATGTATGAATCCATAGTCTACTTGAGTATGGGTCTCCTCTACAGCATGTATGAATCCATATTCTACTTGAGTATGGGTCTCCTCTACAGCATGTATGAATCCATAGTCTACTTGAGTATGGGTCTCCTCTACAGCATGTATGAATCCATATTCTACTTGAGTATGGGTCTCCTCTACAGCATGTATGAATCCATAGTCTACTTGAGTATGGGTCTCCTCTACAGCATGTATGAATCCATAGTCTACTTGAGTATGGGTCTCCTCTACAGCATGTATGAATCCATAGTCTACTTGAGTATGGGTCTCCTCTACAGCATGTATGAATCCATATTCTACTTGAGTATGGGTCTCCTCTACAGCATGTATGAATCCATAGTCTACTTGAGTATGGGTCTCCTCTACAGCATGTATGAATCCATAGTCTACTTGAGTATGGGTCTCCTCTACAGCATGTATGAATCCATAGTCTACTTGAGTATGGGTCTCCTCTACAGCATGTATGAATCCATATTCTACTTGAGTATGGGTCTCCTCTACAGCATGTATGAATCCATAGTCTACTTGAGTATGGGTCTCCTCTACAGCATGTATGAATCCATAGTCTACTTGAGTATGGGTCTCCTCTACAGCATGTATGAATCCATAGTCTACTTGAGTATGGGTCTCCTCTACAGCATGTATGAATCCATAGTCTACTTGAGTATGGGTCTACAGCATGTATGAATCCATAGTCTACTTGAGTATGGGTCTCCTCTACAGCATGTATGAATCCATAGTCTACTTGAGTATGGGTCTCCTCTACAGCATGTATGAATCCATAGTCTACTCGAGTATGGGTCTCCTCTACAGCATGTATGAATCCATAGTCTACTTGAGTATGGGTCTACAGCATGTATGAATCCATAGTCTACTTGAGTATGGGTCTCCTCTACAGCATGTATGAATCCATAATCTACTTGAGTATGGGTCTCCTCTCCAGCATGTATGAATCCATAGTCTACTCGAGTATGGGTCTCCTCTACAGCATGTATGAATCCATAGTCTACTTGAGTATGGGTCTACAGCATGTATGAATCCATAGTCTATTTGAGTATGGGTCTCCTCTCCAGCATGTATGAATCCATAGTCTACTTGAGTATGGGTCTACAGCATGTATGAATCCATAGTCTACTTGAGTATGGGTCTCCTCTACAGCATGTATGAATCCATAGTCTACTTGAGTATGGGTCTCCTCTACAGCATGTATGAATCCATATTCTACTTGAGTATGGGTCTCCTCTACAGCATGTATGAATCCATAGTCTACTTGAGTATGGGTCTCCTCTACAGCATGTATGAATCCATAGTCTACTTGAGTATGGGTCTCCTCTACAGCATGTATGAATCCATAGTCTACTTGAGTATGGGTCTCCTCTACAGCATGTATGAATCCATAGTCTACTTGAGTATGGGTCTCCTCTACAGCATGTATGAATCCATAGTCTACTCGAGTATGGGTCTCCTCTACAGCATGTATGAATCCATAGTCTACTTGAGTATGGGTCTCCTCTACAGCATGTATGAATCCATAGTCTACTTGAGTATGGGTCTCCTCTACAGCATGTATGAATCCATAATCTACTTGAGTATGGGTCTCCTCTCCAGCATGTATGAATCCATAGTCTACTCGAGTATGGGTCTCCTCTACAGCATGTATGAATCCATAGTCTACTTGAGTATGGGTCTACAGCATGTATGAATCCATAGTCTATTTGAGTATGGGTCTCCTCTACAGCATGTATGAATCCATAGTCTACTTGAGTATGGGTCTACAGCATGTATGAATCCATAGTCTACTTGAGTATGGGTCTCCTCTACAGCATGTATGAATCCATAGTCTACGTGAGTATGGGTCTACAGCATGTATGAATCCATAGTCTACTTGAGTATGGGTCTCCTCTACAGCATGTATGAATCCATAGTCTACTTGAGTATGGGTCTCCTCTACAGCATGTATGAATCCATAGTCTACTTGAGTATGGGTCTCCTCTACAGCATGTATGAATCCATAGTCTACTTGAGTATGGGTCTCCTCTACAGCATGTATGAATCCATAGTCTACTTGAGTATGGGTCTCCTCTACAGCATGTATGAATCCATAGTCTACTCGAGTATGGGTCTCCTCTACAGCATGTATGAATCCATAGTCTACTTGAGTATGGGTCTCCTCTACAGCATGTATGAATCCATAGTCTACTTGAGTATGGGTCTCCTCTACAGCATGTATGAATCCATAATCTACTTGAGTATGGGTCTCCTCTCCAGCATGTATGAATCCATAGTCTACTCGAGTATGGGTCTCCTCTACAGCATGTATGAATCCATAGTCTACTTGAGTATGGGTCTACAGCATGTATGAATCCATAGTCTATTTGAGTATGGGTCTCCTCTACAGCATGTATGAATCCATAGTCTACTTGAGTATGGGTCTACAGCATGTATGAATCCATAGTCTACTTGAGTATGGGTCTCCTCTACAGCATGTATGAATCCATAGTCTACTTGAGTATGGGTCTCCTCTACAGCATGTATGAATCCATAGTCTACTTGAGTATGGGTCTCCTCTACAGCATGTATGAATCCATAGTCTACTTGAGTATGGGTCTCCTCTACAGCATGTATGAATCCATAGTCTACTTGAGTATGGGTCACCTCTACAGCATGTATGAATCCATAGTCTACTTGAGTATGGGTCTCCTCTACAGCATGTATGAATCCATAGTCTACTTGAGTATGGGTCTCCTCTACAGCATGTATGAATCCATAGTCTACTTGAGTATGGGTCTACAGCATGTATGAATCCATAGTCTACTTGAGTATGGGTCTCCTCTACAGCATGTATGAATCCATAGTCTACTTGAGTATGGGTCTCCTCTACAGCATGTATGAATCCATAGTCTACTTGAGTATGGGTCTCCTCTACAGCATGTATGAATCCATAGTCTACTTGAGTATGGGTCTCCTCTACAGCATGTATGAATCCATAGTCTACTTGAGTATGGGTCTCCTCTACAGCATGTATGAATCCATAGTCTACTTGAGTATGGGTCTCCTCTACAGCATGTATGAATCCATAATCTACTTGAGTATGGGTCTCCTCTACAGCATGTATGAATCCATAGTCTACTTGAGTATGGGTCTCCTCTACAGCATGTATGAATCCATAGTCTACTTGAGTATGGGTCTCCTCTACAGCATGTATGAATCCATAGTCTACTTGAGTATGGGTCTCCTCTCCAGCATGTATGAATCCATAGTCTACTTGAGTATGGGTCTCCTCTACAGCATGTATGAATCCATAGTCTACTTGAGTATGGGTCTCCTCTACAGCATGTATGAATCCATAGTCTACTTGAGTATGGGTCTCCTCTACAGCATGTATGAATCCATAGTCTACTTGAGTATGGGTCTCCTCTATAGCATGTATGAATCCATAGTCTACTTGAGTATGGGTCTCCAGCATGTATGAATCCATAGTCTACTTGAGTATGGGTCTACAGCATGTATGAATCCATAGTCTACTTGAGTATGGGTCTACAGCATGTATGAATCCATAGTCTACTTGAGTATGGGTCTCCTCTACAGCATGTATGAATCCATAGTCTACTTGAGTATGGGTCTCCTCTACAGCATGTATGAATCCATAGTCTACTTGAGTATGGGTCTCCAGCATGTATGAATCCATAGTCTATTTGAGTATGGGTCTCCAGCATGTATGAATCCATTCCAAGAAAAAAACCTCATCTGGCTAAAAATGGCCATAGCCACTTGAGGCCAAATGTGCTGACATCATCACATTGTGATGAAGGCTATAGCGGTTATTAGCCAGGGAGTGTTTTTTGTGCAACACTAGTGCTTTGGAATGAATTCAGCATCATGAAAACCCCCTAGTTGGACACGTCACATGCTACTTAACCCATTCTGACCTGAGATCAGATTCTAAAAATGTCTATTACATCCTGACAGTTTCATTATTAACCCATTCTGACCTGAGATCAGATTCTAAAAGTGTCTTCGATTTTTCAAAAATAGCAGACCTACAAGCTCGTAGCGCGCCACTCGGTGGCGCGCTATGAGCTTGTAGATCTGCTATTTTTCAATAGCTAAAGCATAACATGATGCTGACACCAAAATGGGTGCCCGGTCAGAATGCGTTAAAGATTACAAATGGATCATTCCTAATCCTTGGACCGGGCAATGATAGATCAAATTATTTAGTCTAATCAGATGTTGAGCGTGGATAAACTCATAGACAAACAGATAGACTTTAATTATTTTCATTCAAAAGTCATTAACGGTAATCCAATACTATTGTGCAAGTTAGACTTGCACAAGACTAGACCCCCGCCCTGTCCTCATGAACCCTAGTACTCAGATCTGATCTCATAAATCCTCTGAATAAACTGTCTTGATTCATGTTAAAAATGTTACTGGTTTATAATATTAAAAAAAGATTTATAAAATCAGGCTGTTGTCTCTCATATCCCCCCCCCACACACACTCTCTCTCTCTCTCTCTCTCTCTCTCTCTGTCTGTATACAGTAGCCAACATCTCTTTCTCCCTCCATTCTTTCTCTCCACCCTTCATACCGCTGAGATTAACCCATTCTGAACGGGCACATTGTTTTTTTTTGACATTTTGGTGTCAGCATCATGTTATGCTTTAGCTATTGAAAAATAGCAGATCTACAAGCTCATATCGCGCCACCGAGTGGCGCGATACGAGCTTGTAGGTCTGCTATTTTTGAAAAAATCGAAGAACGACTGACATTTTTAGAATCTGATCTCAGGTCAGAATGGGTTCATCAGACCAGTGTGTGTCCGGCGGAAACCTCGTATGAATCTGATCTCAGGTCAGAATGGGTTAAAGCGAATGTCTCTTTATTGGTAATCCAATATGGTCTCTCTGGACACTCACTCAGTGATATATATCCCTTTCCTCGCTTGATGAACGTCTTATACAGCCTGCAGGCCCAATATCTACAGTGGACGCATCATCATCCTAGCTAATGTAAAGGTGCCATGCACACACGCCCGCGCCCGCACACACACATGCATGCACATGCACGCACACACACACTGCCACTCAGCCATACTGCTGAGCGCACGCCAGTCATTGACCTATAATGTGTAGAACACACATACAGGCTCCCAGTGTAAAATTTAATTCTGATTTGATTGGAATTAAAGTGGTATTAACCCATTCTGAACGGGCACCCATTTTGGTGTCAGCATCATGTTATGCTTTAGCTATTTAAAAATAGCAGATCTACAAGCTCATATCGCGCCACCGAGTGGCGCGATACGAGCTTGTAGGTCTGCTATTTTTTGAAAAATCGAAGAACGACTGACATTTTTTAGAATCCGATCTCATGTCAGAATGGGTTCATCGGACCAGTGGGTGTCCAGTGGAAACCTTTCCACGAATCTGATCTCAGGTCAGAATGGGTTAAGCCTGAGTTAATGGCTTTATAGACTGGCTCTATAATCCTGCTTTAATGAAGGGCCCGGTGGGCTGCATGCCTCTGTCATCGCCTCAAGGCTTTGGACTATCATAATCCAACTAGTCCATCAAGCAGGCACTTGATGGCAAGTGTAGGTTGTGCCTACCTGAGTGTGTGTGTACGTGTGCCTACATGAGTGTGTGTGTGTGTGTGTGTGTGTGTGTGTGTGTGTGTGTGTGTGTATGTACGTGTGCCCCTAGGGCAGCTATACTATAGGGTCGTGGTGCACGATATAATCGCCGGTATAGCACATCGAAATCGGCCATAAAATTGCCATATGGGGCGGTGGTGGCTCCGGGGTAGAGTGGCCGGATGGCAACCGCAAGGTTGCCTGGTCGAACCCTGTGGGCTCCCCCAGAGTCAGTGTCAAAGTGTCCTTGAGCAAGACTCTGAACCCCTTGCATGGTTTCCACCGCCAGTGTATGAATGTGTGTGAATGGGTGAATGTACAGTAATGCACAATCTATGTAAAGTGCCTTGGATAAAGGCACTATATAAATGCACCATTTACCATTTACTGTATATTGGATCGGTCTCAAAATAATACAGATTATTTTCAGATACTGATGATGCAAGAATAATGTGACCGTCAAATAATGGCCTTTGTATTGTATTTCTAATGTTTGAAGGCAGGATAATCCGCATAATATCGGAATCGGTATCGGCAGATATGACCCTGCAGATAACTGGAGAGCGGATATCGGTCATAATTTCATAATCGTGACGCCTATAGTCGTGAGGATATTATAATACAAGTGGACCTCCAAATAACTGACTTTATTGATATTAGTGGCTGCGAGAGTGAGGTCTAGCCAACACTATAACTCGGGATTCCTGGATCGCTGCCCTGATCCACAGTTTCCTATCCAACATCAGGTTCTTATGAGCTCTTCAGTGTCGTCAGCCAAGCTGTCGATTGATATTAAAACATTGATGAATAAATAAATAAATACGTGAACCTGACTCGTTTGGAAGGGTCCCTGGACCCCAATGTGTTAACCCATTCTGACCTGAGATCAGATTCTAAAAATGTCTTCTACATCCTGACAGTTTTCATTCTGACCTGAGATCAGATTCTAAAAATGTCTTCTACATCCTGACAGTTTTCATTCTGCCCTGAGATCAGATTCTAAAAATGTCTTCTATGTCAGTCGCTCTTCGATTAAAAAAAAATAGCAGACCTACAAGCTCGTAGCGCGCCACTCGGTGGCGCGCTATGATGTGAGTATATTGCAAAGTGGAGCCCCAACTAATTGGCAAAATAGTAAGATTTTAATGACAATACAACAATAATATTAAAAACAGATAATGTCAAAGAACCATGCAATGTCATGCATGGTGTGTGTTCTTTAGAACTTGACGTAAAAAGTATAGTTTTCATAATGATATACAGATAAATGCCGGTATAGGAACTAAATGTTACTTCAATTGATCCGAGCCGGAACACAAATAAACATGCTCTGAAAATCAAGATTTTCAAGAAAGTGGCCCTTGATTGAGAACCCCTGGTCTATAGGGGGCGCTGTGTGCTTGTGCACGTATGCAGGGACGTGCAGAGTGCAGATCTACAAGCGTTGACAGGGGAGGGTAGATCAGCTATGTAGATCTTGTATTGTATACATCAGCTATTTTTGGGGGCACAACCCAGCACTCTGCAGCTAGTGGAGATGCTGTGTAACGACATTGGATTTCTAAACAAATGTGTTCAACGCAAAATACTGTGTTCAAGTTCAGGAGACTTTGGGGAGAAAAAGCTATTCTCCTGAATGCTGCCTTCCGGCATGGCATGGAGAGGAGAGGCATTTGCATTTCTTCCACCAAGTGCTGCATTCATGCTCTGGAGAGGGCAGTTGTTTTATACAGACGGGTAAAAGAAAGGGCAGGGGCTGAAGCCCCCTTTGATTTCTATGTGTGGCAGCGGTGGCGACGGTGGCTCAGCGGTAGAGTGCCTGGATGGTAACCGTAAGGTTGCCAGTTCAAACCCGGGCTCCCCCAGAGTTACTGTCGAAGTGTCCTTGAGCAAGACACTGAACCCCTAATTGCTCCCGATGTGCTAGTTGGTGCCTTGCATGGTTTCCGCTGCCATCGGTGTATGAATGTGTGTGTGAATGGGTGAATGTAATGCACAATCTCTGTAAAGCGCCTTGGATAAAGGCGCTATATAAATGCACCATTTACCATTTATGTGTGCATGGAATGTCCATGCACGTATGTATATGTATATGCATGTGACGTCGTCCAGTCAACATGTGTATGTCTGTCATGTGTACTGGCTACATGTGTTTGGTGAGTGTAAATAATGTGCATTCTTACATGCTGAGCAAAACAGACATGTAGACATGCAGACGTCCATTTGTGGGCATGTTAGCATTGGAACATACTTTGGCATATATATACTTTGGTCTTGTTTGACTTTCTTCCTCCATTGTGTGCGACTGTGTGTGTGTGTGTGCGTGTGTGTGTGTGTGTGTGCGCGGGGGAGAGAGAGAGAGAGAGAGCGGACATCCACTTCTCCCATATATGTGTGTGTGTGCGTGCGTTTGTTTGTGTGTGTGTGTGTGTGTGTGTGCGTTTGTGTGTGTGCGCGTGCGTGTGAGCTCTTGACTGTGCGGACACTCGCCCGCCCGCCCCCTCCCTCCCTCTCTCCTCCCCCCTCCCCTATGTAATTGGAGACGGCCCTCCCCTGTCAAAAAATAAAAATCATTTGTCCGCTGCACGAGTGTGTCCATTAAAAATGCATGATGGAGGGAGATGAGGGCCGCTGGGGAGGAAAGCCGACACCCTGCCCTCCGGAAGGGCATCGGAGTACCAAGACGGACAAATGGCATCTAGGGAGAGAAGGATGGAGAGGGGGGGGGGGGGCAGAGAGAGAGAGAGAGGGTGGGAGGGAAGGAGGGGAGGGAAGGAGGGGAGGATGGAGAGGGGGGGGGGGGGGGGGAGGGAAGGAGGGAAGGGAAGGATGGAGAGGGGAGGGGGGGGGGCAGAGAGAGAGGGGGGGGGAGGAGGGAAGGAGGGGAGGGAAGGAGGGGTGAATGAGTGGATTAAGAAGGAGGGAATGGGTAGATTACCGGGTGGGGTGTTGTTGTTCCCAATTGGCCCGCTGCCAGACTTTTAACTTTCAGGGCGGTTGTTTTTAGGAGGAGGAGGGGTGGGGGGGGGGGGGGGGGGGGGGGGGCTGGGGGGGCTGGGGGGGATGCTGCTGGGGGCACTTTATTTCCTCACTCTCTCGTTGTTTTTGCTGCTTTTCTTGCTTTTTTGTCGTTGCATGTATTCATGTTTTATTGTGGTGTGTGTGTGTGTGTGTGTGTGTGTGTGTGTGTGTGTGTGTGTGTGTGTGTGTGTGTGTGTACTTGCCCTGTACAGGTGTGTCAGAATTATTTTTTCATTAATTTTTCTTGTACTCTTTCAGAAGAACTCGTATGTCATTGAATAAAGGTCACGTTTTACATGAATTGTCTCATTTTGTTGTCCGTGGCAAAAGATGGAATTTTGACAGAAATGTCCACCACAAACAAGCCAACATGTCGATGAGATGACTCCTGCTTTTAACACAACCATGATCTCTCTCGTGAGGACCAGGAAAGTTGTCCTTAGTTACAATAATATCTACTTCTCAAATTCTATTATTACTTTTGGCGACATTTGGCCCTCACAAGCGCACGCACGCACGCACGCACGCACGCACGCACGCACACACGCACACACGCACGCACGCACGCACGCACGCACGCGCTCTCTCCCCCTTGGTCTCAGATCTGTCAGTGCAGATGATGTGTTGTCGTAAGTTGCATCCCGCAATCACCAGATAAATCTGTCGAACACCATTGTGATTGTGTGTGTGTGTGTGTGTGTGTGTGTGTGTGTGTGTGTGTGTGTGTGTGTGTGTGTGTGTGTGTGTGTCGCGTGTGCAACTGCATGTGTGCTGTATATGTCCACCACCCAGCTGTGAATAAGGTGTTTAGCCATGGATGGATGGGCGGTTTACATTTGAATACTTCAGGGATTTCGTGATGGCCTCTGATTCTCTGCATAGCTCTATTAACGAGCTGAGTGAACAGAACAGGTGCGAAACTTCACTACGCCTCAACGTCTTCCCTTCCGTCTCCACGGCAAAGAAAAAGGAAAATATCCTCAGTTGTTGGTTTAACTCCAGAGACAGCCCGGGTCCATTTGGTTGCAGTTGTGCTGCACTCTGAGAGTCTACTATAGTGTGAAGGGTGAACGGAAGGACCTTGTCTAGCCCATTTCGGGCGGGAACCCCTTTTGGTGTTTTAACCATTATTATAAACTTTAGCTATTGAAAAAGCAGATCTACAAGCTCATATATAGCGCGGCACTCTCTGCTATTTTTGAAAAATCGTGAAAACGTGTGCAAAATCTTTGAATATATATTCTTTCACAGCAAACGTCTTAAACTCATATCTTTGCTTTCTCAGGGGTCCCTGCCCTGGAAGGACATATTTTCAGATGGGGGGTCGGCGGCCAATTACATATATTTTTGGGGGTCCTTGACATAAAAAAGGAACGACTGACATATAGAAACATAGGCTTTTTCAGAAAACTGTCAGGATTTAGAAGACATTAATTGTAGAATCGTTCCCAGGTCCAAATGGGCTAGAGTGTTCACGTCTTATACCCATCAGGAGCTCTCTATATTTCACTATAAACGCACACACACACTCACACACTCACACACTCTCTACATCACCTGCATCGCTGTTATTCTGCTCTCTCTCTCTCTCTCTCTCTCTCTCCCTCCCTGATGGGACTCACTGTTTTGGTTCCTTGATCCTGTCCATCTGCTTCCTATAACGTCAGGGTAGAACACTCCGTTGTGAACCCACACCCCCTCCTGAAAAATATGACATTTTGTTCACTTTCAACCCAAAATAGTCCCTCTTTTTTAAACAAAATAGCTCTCCTTGCAAACCAAACCAACCCCCCCCCCCCCCCCCCACCCCACCCCACCCCCGGCCTGTGCTTTCCAACTGACTGCAGTTGGTCAGATCTGGACCCAATTAAAAAAAAAAAAAAAAAAAAGAAAGTACCCCCAAAAACATTTCTTCACACCCGCCCTTTGGAGGAAGACCCTCAGATTAGAGGGATATTTTCGTTGTTGCCGACTTTCCTTTTTTCCTTTCCCCCCCACCCCCCCCCCCCCCCCCCCCCAGAATTTCGCAGGCTAATAATTGAGCCCATGTGTGCTCGGAAATTCCAAAGTGTTCCCATTTCGTCCGGAGCGTGGATGAAAACAACACTTTGTTAAAATAAAAAGAGCCAGGCTGGGGTGGGGTGGGGGGGGGGGGGGCTGCATGGGGGGGGGGGGGATTTGGGGGGGATTTGACCAAATCTTTTTCGGGGAGGGGGGGGGGGGGGGGGGGGGTCCACCATATGATCCCTGGAACGTTGTTTAGAGTTATTAGAGGGAGTCTGGGTCAGACTTCCATGTGAGAGGGAGGCGGAGGCTTAATTGAGATCAAATAAACAAAGTCACCTGTGAGTGATTTTGTCCCGGGGCGTTTATAATGAGACACACATTCACTTGTTGGGGAGTGCATGCTACATGTGGGTATAGGTGCGTGTGCATGTGGACGTATGCATGCATGTGCACGCACGCACACACACACACACACACACACACCCACACACACGCACGCACGCACACACGCACAGATAAGCACCAAAGCAGGTGTTTGTGTCACTTCCAGACAAGTTGCACACATGCCTGACAGAGAGTCACAGACACTCACGCACGCACGCACGCACACACGCACAAACACACAGATGGGGGCACTCGCCAAGGATTAGCCACGGTTTCTCATAAACTCCATGACTCAACAGTGAGAGGCTGTTCTGTTCTGACCCGCCATCATCCCAGTGGGTCTCTGAGGGGGTCCAGCTCCTACTGGACGGAGGGAAGGAGGCCAGCGCTGCAGAACGCCTGCCGTCACACCCTTAGTGTACGTTTAACTCTGAGTCTCAGTTCATTAACACTGAGGAAGGGTTTTTTTCTAATGTGTTTTATTCATTTTGTATTGTTGTACTCTGTTGTACTACTGTTGTATTATCTTAAAGGAGAATTCCATGCTAAAAGGCTTTCTTACCTTTATTTGTAGTTGTTACGTCCCCACCAAAGAGGTCCAGGTGTTATTTTGTGCAAAAGCTCCTTATTGGCTATTTCCCCTACCATAAGCCCTTGCATTGAATGGAATGGGGATTGAATGGGGCTATGGGGTGTTGTGCTAATTCGCTTATTTCCATCGCTCAAAATGATATTTTCTTTGTATATATCCTCTCTTCATAATGTAAATAATATCCCAAGCGGCACAGTTTACTACTTATTTAGATGGAAATAAGCGAATTAGCACAACACCCCATAGCCCCATTCAATTCCCATTCAATGCAATGCAATTCATTGAGCGCTTATGGTAGGGGAAATAGCCAATAAAAACACCTGGACCTCTTTGGTGGGGACGTAACAACTACAAAGACAGGTAAGAAAGGTAAGAAAGCCTTCTAGCATGGAATTCTCCTTTAAGGCAGGCATTTTTGTTATGATTTTGTTCTGTATTTGATTATCTGTTGGGGGGGAGGGAGAGGTATGTTGTTGGAGTGTATATATGTACTGTATAAGTTTTGTTATCTTTGTATGTTAGAACATTGTAACAATAAACATATTGTTGAAAAGAAAATAACAGTGAGGATTGCACTGTATATCATTTAAATGATTTAACCAGCTAATTACCTCTCTAGAGTCTACCTTTCCCCAAAGAAATAGCTCGAGACCGAAAATATAAATTATAGTTGCCATTCCCGAGAACCAAACTCGTCACAGATGCGCCGCGTTTTGGTCTTGTAGATCTGCTATTTTCTCTACTTATTAAAGGTATTTTAAGTCCCGACCCACTGGTTGGGAAACAGTGATCTAGATTTAGTAAACTGGACCTTATTATAGTTTACCTTAGTGAACCTTTACAAGCCCGATTTCTCAACTAGCTGTTTTCTGCAAGACATTACTCTATAAACCAGCCCATACTGCATGTATCTCTAAGACTGGTTGGGTCAAACTGAACAAACAATATGTCAATTTGAAGCTATATAATTATGATTCCTTGCTTTCATATGGCATGAAAACACGAAAAATGAATAACCCATCCTGAACGGGAACACATCTTGGTGTCAGCATCATGTTATCCTTTAGCCATTCAAAAATAGCAGATCTACAAGCTCATAGCGCGCCACCGAGTGGCGCGCTACGAGCTTGTAGGTCTGCTATTTTTGAAAAAATCGAACATTTTTAGAATCTGATCCCAGGTCAGAATGGGTTAATAATGAAACTGTCAGGATGTAATAAGACATTTTTTTAATCTGATCTCAGGTCAGAATGGGATAATAATCCAATGACTGCATGTCTCCCATTGGTGGGTCACATATATGAGTCTAAGCAGCATCAGTCTGGCATTAGAGCTGTGTGGGAATGATGATGATGATGATGAGGAAAACATCATGCTGCCTGCATGAGGTTTAGGTAGCGTCTGGTTAACCTGTGTATGGATGGTGGTGGAATCCTCCTCACTGTTCACGGAACTCTCTCTCTCTCTCTCCCCTCCTCACTGTTCATGGATCTCTCTCTCCCTCTCTCTCTCCCTGAGGTCAAACGAGCACTGAGGATTATTCCGTGTGAGAATAATAATGATGATGATTAAGGTGAGCCTGTGATTCATGTCTTCCTAATCATAACAGACTGGGATAGCTAACGAAAACAACGAGCAGCACAGACGCACGCACACTGCACGCACACTGCACGCACGCACGCAGGCACGCACGCACGCATGCACACTGCACGCACACTGCACGCACACACGCATGCACACTGCACGCACGCACGCACACTGCACGCACGCACGCACACTGCACGCACGCACGCACACTGCACGCACGCACGCACGCAGCCACTGAGCCATACTGCTGAACACACGCCAGTCATTGACCTAATGTGTAGAACACACATACAGTACAGGCTCCCAGTGTAAAATTTAATTCTGATTTGATTGGAATTAAAGTGGTATTAAGCCTGAATTAATGGCTTTAGACTTAGGCACGCACGCACGCACGCACACACACACACACACAAACACACGCACGCACGCACACATGCACGCACATATGCACACACAAAAAGGTAATTGCGCCCATCTGGGGAAACATAATTTTCTGCTTCCATCCACTAACATTTCGCTATTAGACCACGAGTGTGCACATGTGTGTGTGCGTGTAGCCTATGTGTGTGCTTGTGTGGTACCATGTGTGTGTGTGTGTGTGTGTGTGTGTGTGTGATTGCCAACACCCACTTCTTTGCTCTTCAATCGCAAATGATGACTCTCAACACTTTCCCTAAACCCTAAAGTGTCCCATCATGCACTGCAGCAGTCCTATCCCAGCACTCAACAAGCTTAGTGACCTCCAGAGGGCGCAAAAGAGCGTCCAGAGAGCGTAAAATGTCCAGAAATGTCCAGAAATATTCGTAAAATGTCCAGAAATGTAACTCTTGAGAGCGTAAAATGAAACCAAATGGTCCGGGTCCATTTAGTTTCATTACACGCTTTCAAAAGTAAATTTACATGAAGTCTACACAATTGGAGAACGTAAAATAATTGTTAGTTTTGAGCAACATTTGCCTGTTTTTTCTCCTAATGGTACCAACATCAATACAGCATGGAATTGTGCCAATTCTTATTAAACAAAAAACAACAACATATTGTACGTTTTGGGTCTGACAGGCTAAAATGTCATCAAATGGTGGTTCCGTGGCTCAAAAGCTGAATACAATATGGACCTTGATATGAAAAGGTTTGAAAACCACTGACATAGACTATATTTCTAATGTAAAGGTACTTTATTTTTCGGAAAACCGGCAGGAATAAACGCTGCTAAAAATCAGAAAAATGCAGAAGTGTGCATTAGGGACCTTTACTGTATTTCTGTGATGACACACTCTCTCTCTCTCTCTCTGTCACTCCTATCCTCCACCCTATGAATTATGAGCATTATTGTTTAGCTGGAGTTTAGATTAAGTAAATAGGCTATACTGTAAATGCATGGTATAGATTAAGTGTACTTAATATATGTACTGTATGGTATTACAACAACTACAATAATGTAATAATGTAATGTAATGTAACGATGGTCATCGTTCAACAGACATGCAGAACATGTTTATAGTCGCATTCCTTTACAGTCTGCTGGATGCTGATTACTAGGGGAAATAAATCTGTGTGTCCGTGTCCATGCGTGTGTGTATGTGTATGTGTCGTGCGTGCGTGTAATGTGTGGTGGCGTGGGTGTATGTGTGCCACGTGTGTGGCGTGCGTACTGTATGTGTATATGTGTATGTGTCGTGCGTACGTGCACGTGTGCCTCAGAGGCAGCGGTCTGAGACAGACAGAGACACCTCTTCTATAGCTGTGAGGTCATGTTTGGACGTTTGGCTCGGCTGGAATTTATGGCTGTTCATTTAGTGATGTCCTGCTATGATGTCCACGCGGGAGGACAGTTGAAACCAGCCATGCAGACATGTTCATTTGTTCCACTTGGCGACCCAGAACCCTGTGTGTGTGTGTGTGTGTGTGTGTGTGTGTGTGTGTGTGTGTGTGTGTGTGTGTGTGTGTGTGTGTGTGTGTGTGTGTGTGTGTGTGGTATAAAATGTCCTTCCTGACCACTGACCAGTAACGTGGCAGTGAGTGATGTGTGTGGCGGCCGGATCATTTTCATATGCAACACATCACGTTGTGTGTGACACACACACACACACACACACACACACACACACACACACACACACACAGTACTGTAACTGGACCCAAATAGGGTCCATTTGTACACTCTCAAGACCTGTAAGAGAGTACATTTCAACAGACAGACTCAGACACACACACACACACATTAAAACCTGGGAGCTGACCAGTACAACCACAGTCTTAGGGCCGATTCATACTCCTATTTTAGAGCTGAATAAAAGTCGGTTCGGCGCTGTAGAGCCTACAATGTGACCTACATTTGAGGTTCGGGGGGGGCGGGTACCGTCCTAAAGTCGGCTCTTCGGTGCTACTGAAAATTACTGACGAGCCGAAATCATTTCGGCACTACAGCGCCGAAACATCGGTAAAATAGGAGTATGAATCGGCCCTTATATACTGTTGGCCACTAAGCAGCTCCACTGGAGCATTTGGGGGTTCAGTGCCTTGCTCAAGGGCACTTCAGCTCTATTGGGTGAGTGATGACAATCACTTCCCCACCCAGATTTTTCCAGCCCAGGGGGAATCAAACCAGGGGAATCAAACCAGGGGAATCAAACCGGCAACCATTCGGCAACAAGGGCGCTCCTCTAACCCTTTTAGGCCACCGCTGGCCTATCACATCACTTCTGTAACAGATATACAGCAACATTGTGGCCGTATATATATATATATATATATATAGGCTATGAGAAAATGACACCGAATGTAGTTTAGAAATAGGATGAGTAGAGAGAGGAAAATGTGACATTACAAACTGGGTCCAGGAGTGACCACGACGATACTATGGCGTAACAGCGCCACCTACTGCTAGTTTACAAAAATCACACCCGTGACGGGTCAACGGGTCATCAAACCCCCATGCTCCAGGCCTCATAAAACCCTGCATGCATGTACACTCAAGACACTGCCCCCGCTGCCACCCTTAGATCTCCATATATGGAGCTCAGCTGTTCTGACATTCCATATGTTAGTCTTGGTTAAAGCTCTATTGTGAATATATCTGATAGAATAGCAATCAAAATGCTGCATGAACTAAACCCATATGCGGTGTAGTTGCATGCTGTTCCCTCTGGAAGGTATACATTCAGGAACTAAGTTTAACTTCCTTCCATGTCGTTTTGCTTTGGCTGCTGAGAGAACCCTGAGAACAAGCTGATTTCTTTATTTGATTTGATTTGATTTATTTAGAAAAGCAATCATAATACAACATTATAATCAGCGATTCAAGGATTACACAGTAAAGTCCAAAGACTTATTTCCACTGGGGTCCTCTCACACTGAACGGAACAATACTTTAAAATACATAACAGTACATATACAGTACATTACATACACAACACAACAAGTACGTCCCTATCCATCCCTCTAAGATGACCCTTTATAGGGGAACCTTTTCCAGTAGCCATTTTTTTGTCTTCTGTTTAAATGTCCTCAAATTAGAGGTCAGTTTAACGCTGGATTCCAGGCTATTCCACTGTGTGGCTCCTATATAAATGAATGAGCCTTTGCCCACTTTACGAGCTGTGAACATGAACAACTACTGGTATGAAAAAACACATGAATAATTGTTTATTTCCATAACACATAAGAGCTAATGAGACATATTGGCCGTAGGCCTACTGTGATCCTGAAGCAAACATAATTCAGTCCATATTTTAGTTGTGACTGTGAAACCACTATAGGCCCAAAGGTCATGTTTTCTAACTCACTTTGGGCGTGGGTTGAGACTTGAGAGCCACTGATCTAACCAACTTGACCAACTTTTCAGCTGGGCTTTGCTGGTCTTTCCAACCATATTGCCAGAGAAATGCCTGCTGCCTCTTAAGGTTACATTATATCCTTATACTACAAACTTATACATCTTTGGGGTATTCCTGAATATTATGTCATATTATGGTACATAATTATGCAATTCTTAACCCATAAGACACAGTACAAGAGGAAATATCAGATTCCACTCGAAGGCTGAAACTAACTTGATATACCTGACATATTACATTCAATCATTCCTGATTTTTATATAGAAGTGTATAATTGTAAGTCTCTAAATGTTCTGATGAATTGAAAATGGTGGGCTTTATTGTAAACAAGTGTAATGCTTCATCATAGTGTCCACAGTTTTTGTATTGAGTTGAACTTTTGTTTGAATTAAATGTACTCATTCTGCATATACTGTTTATAAATCAATACATCGAAACTGGGACTCAACTGATGCAAATTACAGCAATGTTGTTATTCAATTGAGCCATTTACACGTATATTAATTGCATTTCTGTTATATTAAATATGCTAAAGTGGCTTACATTTATTTAAATTGCCTTTGTACAAACAAAAGGAAGTTCACATTGGTGCTGCATTATTTCATAGGCCAGTGGTCTACTTCAACAGGAGAACAGGAGCGCCACCAACAGGTGGATTTTTGAAAATGACTCAAATCATGAAGGCAGTGTGCAATCTACTGGAATCTTTCACAGACTTTCATACTAGGCTGAGGAATATATATATCCCACCCTTTTCACCTTTTCGCCAGTTACAGCGCCACCAACAGGTGGATCTGTTGTTGTTGTTGTAGTAACACCCAGCACACTCAAACAAAAGAGGCTGATGACCCCCCTTGGCCCCCCTCCACTCTCACTATAACTAGACACTTTACCTCCTCCCCCCCCCCTCTCTCTGTTTAAAAGTACAGGAAAAATCTCAAAGTACAGGTGAAAAAACAGTACAGGTAAAAATCCCGTGGATATACACGGCTTAGACCAGCCTTAGACCAGCTAACCAAAATACACTGACGTGACAAACCAGCCAGACCATCCACATCCATGCCTGGCAGCATGTCATCAAAAGCTGGTTTCTGCTGTTTTTATTTTATTTATTTTTGTATTTATTTTTTCAGCAGGGATGTCTGGGCAGGCCATGCAGGAAAAGCTGCTGTATTTCGGATGGCTGCCATGGCATGCTGCTGTGCCAATGCCATGCAGGCTGATGCCAATTAATTGGTGGCGCTATATACCAGCTGTTCTCCATTCCACCTCAAACCCCGAGCTAATCTGGGCATTATTTAAGCACACGGCGGTGCATAACATGCATTCAATCAATGCTCTGAATGCTGATTTATAAATGAGATTAATGTGTAACAAAGTGAGTCAATTCTGAACTCACCATTTAGAGACTATCTTTCTCCCGTCACGGTTCCATATTCCTCAGTCGCCTCAGACTCTGAGGGATCTGAGGAGTTTTCCACAACAACTTCACCACTTGCCTCGCCCTGGTTGACGTTAGCATTAGCATCAGTGCTAGTCCCAGCAGCAGCATCACCTGTCTCTTCGGACTCATCGCTGTCTGTCTTCATGTGGTGGTTTAAGAAAGAAGTTTGAAATCAATGGAACCTTTTTCAGTCATTTAGCCGTCTTCGCATTCTTAATCTTTTTTGCTTTCCTCTTGGAAGAACCGCTCGCCGGCATATTGTCTTAATTTGTCTATGTCTCAAATCTCACAAAACAAACGTAAACCAAATTGAAAAACGCCCGCCTCAATGCAGTCACAAATCTGATTGGACAAAACACAGCCGGATGCAGGGGTCACATGAGGTAGTGTGTAGCAGGCAGGTATATCAAAATAAAATGTGTTTAAAGTTAACACGTCCACAATTTATTTATAATGTAAATTATCACCACATCACCTTAGTATGTCAAGCTTAACAGCTTGATTTTGAGCTTCTACTGCATTAATGATAACAAATAATTTTAATTTCATTTCACTAAGGCCCAATGCCAATAAGGGTAACAAAATACAAGTACAAAATATGTAATTCTCTCAACAATTATGACAACATTTATTTGAAGTAATAAGTGATAGCCTATAAAGTTTTTGGTGCTGCACAAAAAAAATCACAATATTTAATTATTCATAATATATTTGAGCATTTTGAGGCAACACCATATTAATATTTGCAAATCTGCCTGAAACAAGTAATCAACATAATAATCCATTATATTTCTAGTCCTTAGCTTCAGGAAGGAGCTAGCTTGAACTGTGCTATTATTGTTAGGTTAGGTGGCTCTATTCAGAAATATATATATACACCTATAACTCCTGTTGGTCAGGGACGGGGTGGGAGTGACTCCCATTAACTTACAGCCTTCAAGGCCCCCGGCGGCCTGAGGCCCCTCCTCAATGGGACCTCCAAAGTGGGCCCCACTTTGGACCACTGCTTCACAGTACGGTGGAGCAGTGGTCCGCAAAGGGCCCACTTTGACGCCCAGCCTGTAGGGCCCCAGCCCCCAGGAGACTGCGCTGCGTTTGAGGCTTAGACCGAGGGAGAATACAGAGCAGAGGAGGGGCCCACACACATTTGAAATTAGTCCTCAAAGGGCCCACTTTAAGGGTCCCCAGTAGGGGACCTCCAGCCTGGGGGGTGGTAGAGGCCGGGCTCCAGGGGTTCTTGTCAGGGCCTCAAACCCAGTACTGCGCGACGCGGTCCAGTTTCCCGCGAAGGGCCCCTGAGAGCCAAGGGCCCCTGGGCCGCGGCCCCACTGGCCCAATGGCTAATTTGTCCCTGCATCAAGCGATGGAGCATAAAATAGGCTTTAATATTACAAGCACGCATATGATTGGATAATTAGCCTCTGGCGCCACCCTCTGGTTTAAATGAGAAAGTAGTGTGTGTCCACTGTTAGAAAATATAGTAGGCTGTTGAACATTTCATCGATGTGTACTTTAATTATAGACTTATTAGACTAGTGAGGATAATTTATATTAGACTATATCCTTAGCGATATTATTTAGCTAATTAAAATGTTAAGGCGATTCAGCTCATTAAAACAAATTATATTCACTTGAAAAAATATTATTTAGGCCTTGTTGCGACTGTACGTTTACTATGAAAACCTGCATCTCTGTGTGTTAGTCACGCCTCCATATATGGTTACGCCTCGTGACATTAACACCTCCATATATGGTCACGCCTTGTGACATCACACCTCCATGCCAGCACTCGCCCCGCGGCCCGCAGTCTGCCGTCACCCAGGCGGGCGGATGCTGCTTCTCGCCCTCTCAGGGCGTCCAACCCATTTAGGGTGGGAACCCCTTTTGGTGTTAGCATTATGTTATGCTTTAGCTATTGAAAAATAGCAGATCTACAAGCTCATAGCGCACCACCGAGTGGCGCGCTATGAGCTTGTAGGTCTGCTATTTTTGAAAAATCTACATTTTTAGAATCTGATCTCAGGTCAAAATGGGTAGCAGTAGGGGTTCAGTCAGAGTATCTGTCGCATGACGAAAAGTTGAATATCTCCCCCATGCAGCCAGGGGGGATTCCCCTTTACTTATTTAATTAACTGTACGAGTTCTCGGTCAGCGCCTTACTGGCATTCTATATCCCAGTCCCATGGGATAGAGGTCCCATGCAAGGATTCTTTACTGCTCTGCCTGCCTGTGGTCATACAGATGGAGGCACTATGCTATGGGAAGTGCAGCTGTCTACGAATATAAGCAGTCAATCCGTGTGGAATTTGCAGTAAAGGTATAATACTTTTGCTGTTTTGCTGTACAATTATGTTACTATTTTATTTTATTTTACTCTGAATGCTCTTTCTTGCACTCATTATTCAATCCCTTTGTTTGCTGTGCTTGCTGTGTTTTGTTGTTTGAATGTTATGCTGTCTATGATGCTGCTGCATTGTCTGTAAGGAATCCAAACTAAAATAAGTTTTACTCTTATGTATGTACCTGTACACAAGATGTAACAATAACGTACAACCTTGAACCATTTGGTTGATGATATGCATCTTCAGTCTGGCAGCATGCAATATTTGATTTAACAACCGCAGCAGCCAGTAAGCTACGTTCCTATTGTTCACTGCAGGTGAAAATAGAGAAAAAAAGTGAAATGAGAAAGTTTAATTATAGATTTTTGATAGGAACGATCTGTAGGCTGTCCTGAAGATATACATTTTTGGGTGCAGGCCTGCAGGGTTAAGGTCACATTCGGGGTCACGGTCGAAATGTACACATGGGCCTAATCGATCATACATCAGAGATGTTGTTTGGGGCCAGGCATGGGTTTACTTTAAACCATTTGTGTTTTGAGAAACACAATATATTACCTATGAACAATGGGTTCATTAAATCCATTTGATATATTCTTCATTCCGACAATTTGATACATTTTATATTTCACCCAGAAGATGGCAGTATACAATACATTCTAGTCTAGTGTGACTGTTCTCAGAGAGAACCAAATGGACTTTTTTTTGTCTATAGGACTGACCAGGATGGCAACTAACGGAATGTCAGATATGAAAAACATTTATGTGGGGGCGTGGGGGGGTGATAAGTGTGATGGGAGGAATTTTGATGGACATTTTTTGATGTGAGTAAAGCAGTTATTTCTCAACCATTTCATCATTTCATGTCAAGCTTAAAATGTTTCATTGTTTCTCACCTTTAAAAAAAACAATAGCAGATCTACAAGCTCAGTGAGCTCGGAAACCCCCTCAAGGACTATAGTCCTGAGGATCGTTGAGCAGATGCTGATCTCTTGAGAGAGAGGAAACAATAGAGAATCTTTCCAAACAGAATATGATTCCTCTCCTCCTTTTTACCAAAGCCCCCCCCGCCCGCCCGCGCCGCCCCATTCTTGACTTTTCCAGAGTTTTGGCAGCCGTCCAACTAAACAATTAGCCAGCAGCCTGCTCCGGTGCATGAGAACCCTGGCCCCTGCTATCTCATTAATGACCATTCTCTCTCTCTCCCTCTCTCTCTCCCTCCCTCTCTCTCTCTCTCTCTCTCTCTCTCTCTCTCTCTCTCTCTCCCTCTCTCTCTCTCTCTCTCTCTCTCTCTCTCTCTCTCTCTCTCTCTCTCTCCCTCTCTCTCCCTCTCTCTCCCTCTCTCTCTCTCTCTCCCTCTCTCTCTCTCTCGGGCAGCACCTCTGCACAGCTGGCCCCAGAGAGGAAAGGCTGCTGCCAAGTTTATTTTCTCCCCGGTGGTCCCTCTGGGGCCTTGTGACTCCGTCCGTATAGCCAGCCACATGCCATTGATGAATTGGGTGAGGGTCCTCAAGGAAACACTGCTTATGGCTATAATATGTCTTCAGCAATGAGCATATATATGTATGTAGCCTCGTATTTATGGATATATATATATACGTGACGTATACGTCGGCCGTTGCCACATCTGTTGTTTTGGGCAGACTGGGTGCAGTGGTGGAAAGTAACTAAGTACATTTATTTAAGTATTGTATACTTTTACTTACAATTCAGCCCTATGTTAGTACTCACTATTCAGAATGTCCCGTGTGTCGCATCGCGACGCATATGGCTATTTTCAAATGTTTACCTTTTTGATTCCAATACTTTTATACTTTTCATGAGTATACATTTTGAATTCTATGGACTTTTACTTGTAACGGAGTTCTAAAATTGCAGTATTGATTTGATACTTTTACATTAAAGGACAACTTTAGTTTTTTTTCAACCACGGTTCATGTTTTAGGTTGTTATTAGAGAAACTAAAAGGTGAGAGTTCATTTTCTTTAATTTGCTGCTTTCTTTCGTTTTTGGGATTTTAGCAGTTTTTGACAGGGGGGGGGGGGCATTCGAGCATGGGGCTAAATATGTATTTCTTTACAAAATTTTATGGCGATTAATTTCTTTATGGTTTACTATAGTCCTAATAAACGCCAGGAAATTACATCTGGCCACAGAAGATCACAGGATCTACTGAATGTGACAAACTGACATATTGAGCCTATACACACAGTATAAGCCTTCCCCCAGTAGGCTACCTTCACATTCAGTAGATCCTGTGATCTTCTGTGGCCAGATGTAATTTCCTGGCGTTTATTAGGACTATAGTAAACCATAAAAAAAGAAATCACCATAAAACTGTGTAAAAACATACATATTTAGCCCCATGCTCGAATGCCCCCTGTCAAAAACTGCTAAAATCCCTAAAACGAAAGAAAGCAGGAAATGAAAAAAGATTAACGCTCATCTTTTACTTTATCTAATAACAAACTAAAACATGAACCTTGGTTGAAAAAAACTAAAGTTGTCCTTTAAGTACAAAATGTGAGTAGGCTGTATACCTTTTGCCACCACTGGCTGGGTGTGACACTTGTGATGTGCATGGTTGATGCTGTGATCAAATTGAGAGCAATATGCATTCATATTAAACCAGGCCCTAAAATAAAATAATACAATACAAAAGGGATATAGGATACGTCTTGTGTGTGATTGTGCACGTACTAAATATTATTGAAATAGGGTACTCTAAATAAAAAAATTAATGTACTTAAAGGTATATTCAGTGATTTCACTCAAAAAACCGTAGGTTTCGTTTTTGGCTGTGGGACCCAGCCTTTCGTCCAATCAGGATAGAGAGTCAAAAACGAAACCTAAGGTTTTTTGACCCCCAGGGGTTAACTGGGGACAGGGAGGAACTCCTTATATGGCCAGCACACTCTATAGTAGGGAGGATTATCACAACAAAACAAAAAAATAAGTGATATTTGAATTAAGTGAAATCACTGAATATACCTTTAAATAAGTGAATAGCCTATAACATCTAAATAAACTATAGGCCACTAAGGCCAGGGTGTGTATATAGGCTATAGGCTTCTATAGGCACCTGTTTGATGCAAATTGCAGGTCCCAAAATGACCTGTTCAGATTCAGAACTTAGTATCCATTGCATCGTGCAGGGTAACAGGACAACTCACCCCCTTTTTGGTTTGGTTCACCCCAAGCACCGGGGTGAGTTGTCCTGTATTCGCATCGTGCAATGGTCCTTCAGATTATAGGAAAGCCTGGCATGCCCAGTGGAACTGTACGGATAAATTACAGGCCTATTTGTAGGAAAGTAGGCTACTTTATAGGCCTATAGGCTAAATAAAATAGACTAAAACAGGGATCTTATTAAATCTAACAGTGTGTGTGGGTGTGTGTGTGAGAGAGAGAGAGAGAGAGTTGAGAGAGAGAACTTGAGTCATACACGCCTCCTCTCTCGCCAGCGGACACTGCATAAATAACTGTCGGCAGAATGTAAACACAGCGGTCATAACCCGCGCGAATTAAACAACGTGTCTGGGGCGGGATTAAGCACAGTGTGCACATTTACCACTTTCAAAATGTCTGACCTCAAACAACAAACCTCTTGCATTAATTATGTAACATACCTTCGCAATTACGATACATCAATTTATTAAATGGGCAAAGAAACTAAAGGAAACTATATAAAGTTCATTATGAGACAACCCCTCTGTTATTTTGGCCTTATAATGACAAACAGCCTCCACCATCGAGGGACTTTTTCAAAAGCACCTAAATCATCCCCCTGATTGCAGCAATTTGTTTATCTGGTGGTAACGGCGTCCACTGTTGACTTTAAGAGATTAAGAAAACAAATAGCGCAACACTTATCTGTGCACTGACACTCTTTGTAGCCGCACGGGTCTTTGCCGTGAGACATTTTGAAGGGATTGTGTGATAAGAGAGGTTAACCAGGTCAAAGAACTGGCCCACACTCACTGCAGGAAAGAAAAAGAACGAGTCAAATGAAAAGGCATTCTTTAGTCCTGCACGCAGAGTAAAAAGCCAATATATTTTTTATATACATGTAATCTACTTGAACCTTTGACAGGACACTTGAATATTTCATGTGCACTTAAGTTTCCAATGTCATCATCATGTAGCCTCAAAACAGGCCCATTCGTGTGGAGGAGGAGGAGGAGAAAAACACATAGGTCTAATAGCACTTCTGAAGGGTATAAAACAAACTAAAAGCACACACGTTATCTTTGAACCAGCAAAGACAGTCAAGTGGCACAGAGAAAGACATTTAAATAAAAACATATAATCTTTACAGGAACGCACGAAAGAGTGCACGCGCTCGCTCGGTTATTCCCACTCGAGAAGTCTGTTGGAGGACGAGATGACGAGAACGTGTTGGCATTTCTGTCCATCGATCGTCATCTGAAACTATATATAAACACAACCTAAAGTCTGTGGAAAAGGGTTGTCCTTCTGCAACAGGTGGGTTAGGAACCTGGGTTAGGAGGCGGTTTTGGTCCACATAGCCTCGTACTGTTCAGCATCTGGGCTAGGAGGCAGTTGTTCCACATAGCCTCGTACTGTTCAGAGGTGTCCGTTCCCTGGGCTAGGAGGCAGTTGTTCCACATAGCCTCGTACTGTTCAGAGGTGTCCGTTCCCTGGGCTAGGAGGAGGTTGTTCCACATAGCCTCGTACTGTTCAGAGGTGTCCGTTCCCTGGGCTAGGAGGAGGTTGTTCCACATATCCTCGTACTGTTCAGAGGTGTCCGTTGCCTGGGCTAGGAGGAGGTTGTTCCACATAGCCTCGTACTGTTCAGAGGTGTCCGTTCCCTGGGCTAGGAGGAGGTTGTTCCACATATCCTCGTACTGTTCAGAGGTGTCCGTTGCCTGGGCTAGGAGGAGGTTGTTCCACATAGCCTCGTACTGTTCAGAGGTGTCCGTTCCCTGGGCTAGGAGGTTGGTTGTTCCACATAGCCTCGTACTGTTCAGAGGTGTCCGTTGCCTGGGCTAGGAGGAGGTTGTTCCACATAGCCTCGTACTGTTCAGAGGTGTCCGTTGCCTGGGTTAGGAGGAGGTTGTTCCACATAGCCTCGTACTGTTCAGAGGTGTCCGTTGCCTGGGCTAGGAGGAGGTTGTTCCACATAGCCTCGTACTGTTCAGAGGTGTCCGTTCCGTGGGCTAGGAGGTTGGTTGTTCCACATAGCCTCGTACTGTTCAGAGGTGTCCGTTCCCTGGGCTAGGAGGCGGTTGTTCCACATAGCCTCGTACTGTTCAGAGGTGTCCGTTCCCTGGGCTAGGAGGAGGTTGTTCCACATAGCCTCGTACTGTTCAGAGGTGTCCGTTCCCTGGGTTAGGAGGAGGTTGTTCCACATAGCCTCGTACTGTTCAGAGGTGTCCGTTCCCTGGGCTAGGAGGAGGTTGTTCCACATAGCCTCGTACTGTTCAGAGGTGTCCGTTGCCTGGGTTAGGAGGAGGCGGTTAATTGTTCCACATAGCCTCGTTACCTCGTACTGTTCTTCTGGGCTAGGAGGCGGTTGTTCCACATAGCCTCGTACTGTTCAGCATCTCCTTCAAATCGGTCTCGGGCTTCCCAGCAACCATGAAAGGCCACGTCTAAAGAAAAAACATATAAAGGAGAAGTTATGAAAATAATCAGCTCTGATTGATATTAAAGAGTTTTGCTTTACTTACAAACAATTCAATAACACGAAATCTCATTTTTAGCAGGGGACCGGGCCATGCAATGCAATGGCCTGAATACATATACAATTTACAATTTAGGCATTTAGCAGACACTCTGAATCCAGAGTGACTTACATTAAGCAAGAACAAAAAACATGGCAATACATTACATACATAAAAAGTCATTATCATGACACATGAACATAACAAATATATAACACATTTAAACCATATTTCTATAGAGCTATAGAGCTGTTCCAGCTCATATCTTATATAAAGCTTACCGGTAATTAAATTCTATTTGAAAACAAATCACTATAGTGAACTGGAATGTTGCATATTTTTGAGCAGGCTTATGGGCCGGCCAACATATAGGCCGATGTATAGCCTAAAAGGTTATATACGCGTTCACGTCATAAGTTCTTCAGAACTGAGGAAATTATTTGTTTTCCCCACCTCTCCCATGAAGCACCTATGTGCTCTGAGCCCAATTCCATCTACCGGTATATAGATTTCAGATTTGTATTGAAGGGATAGAGAAGCATTATTCACTCCTCCATGCAGGACTCTGACTGCAGCCCATGGTTGGTGATATAAATACAGTGGTTTTCAACCACTGGTCCGGGGACCACCAGTGGTCCTTGAGGGGGTTCCAAGTGGTCCCCCAGCTAAATGATGGATAGTTGGTAACCTTATTAGATCTTTAACTCTTGACTTGAGACCGTAAAAAATGAAACCAAATGGATGGGTCCATTTGGTTTCATTTGTATACGCTGTCAAGAGTTATAAATTATTGTTAAACATCTGCATTATAGTTAATTTACAATAAAGTCCCCCACAATTACAGAATGTAGAAGAATTGTTATTGTAATCATCGTTTGGCTGTTATCTCTCCTAATGGTACCATGTCAATACAGCATGGAATGTGGACACAATCTTATCCAACGACAACACAAATATTCTATGTTTTGTGTCGGAGAGTCTAAATGTCATCAAATGGTTGTTCCGTGGCTCAAATGCCGAGTAAATAATGTGGCCTTGAAATGAAAAAGTGTTGAAATAAAACCATGCAGGGGTCACTGATAAATAATAATCTTACCAGGTTGACGGGGTGTATAAATCCATTCTCGTACTTGTCGTTGGCCAGTATCTGCCTGAGGTGCGCTATGTAGCTGGAGGCCAGCCGCAGGGTGTCCAGCTTGGACAGCTTGGTGTCCGCGGGGACCCAGGGCAGCGTGGTCTTCAGCCGGGTGAAGGCTTTGGACAGGACGCGCATCCTCGCCCTCTCCCGCGCGTTGGCCGCGTTCCTCTGCACCTGCTTGCCTCCTCCTCCTCCTCCTCCTCCTTCGCCGTTCAGGTCCGACGCTTTGCGGGACGCGGCGCTCCTCTTCTTCTTCTTCTTCTTGGTCTTCCCACCGGCCGCCGCGTGGCCCCTCCGCTCCGGAGCGGAGCCTCCTCCGTCTCCTCCATCCTCGCTCTCCTCCTGGTCGGTGCTCGAGAAGATCCCGTCCAACAACAGCTCGTCGTCGACGTCACTGAGGGATCCGGTGGACATGTCTGGACTCACTGGACGCCTCGGTCACGGTGGACCGGCTTCAAAACATGGGAGCAACTAATGTGTGAGTTATAGGCAAACACACACACACACACACACTCACACAGAGACGCGCACACACACACAGAGAGACACGGCAGCTATCTGGAAGCACGCGTTGCAAGGAACTGACTTTTTATGTTCATGACCGCCGGGGTCCGCTCCGGGGGCGTTACCACAAGCTGGGAGGAGGACTGCAGGGATTTAAAAAAAAAAGTGCTATTCAAAAAATAAATTAATAAATAAAGGAGAAGGGAGAAAAAAAAGTTTAGTAGGCCTATATTTGTTTAAGAGTGACCAGTGACCAACAAAATAGTGTCACGTGAAAAGTAATAATTAAAATGGACCTATATATATAGCGGTTAAAATGCATTGGCCTACAATGTTGGGCCTTTTCTCAAATAGCCTAAGTCATGCGTAAACGACAAAATAGTTTCATATACGGATCCTCAATTTTAATTATTTTCATTCTTTGAGAGTTTTTGGATTTCATATCTAAAATGGACTGGAAGAAGATTAATTGCACATGCAGCTGAATTGTAACACTTAAGAAAAACAATATGTTACAGAGCTGTTTTCGATTGAGCAGATTGTTATTTTAATTCGATGGTCTTAATTGTTATTTATGCCACTTAATTCGATTGACACAGGCTTATTGAAAAGACAGTAAAGACTATGTAGGCCTATACGCTATTTTTCGCTTTAATTAAGAATTTGGGCCTTGCCTCCTTGCCCACTATAGGGCCATACTATAGGCTAGGCCTATACTACTGATATTGCTATTATTATTATTATTATTATTATTATTATTATTATTATTATTATTATTATTATTATTATTATTATTTTATATATTACTTTCAAATGAGCCTATTATACATTTTAGACCATTGTTTGTTATTCCAGGTCTTCTCAGGCCTTTTGAGTTCTGACTGAGAAACGTTACATTCAGTAGCTCGCAGCTATATAAGGCTAAATGGCCTAAAGTTTCGCCCTATATATAATACTTAATTGACTATATAGCCTAATCATGCTATTATACTTTCAGCACCGGCGGCCTGCAGTTAATGACATGCGGGATAAAACGGGGCGAAGACGGGGGTCGCGTCAGGTCTCAAATGGCGCGCTGGCTGGCGCCTCGGTCCCTACAGATGTAACAGACACCGGTCCGGGGACCCCCCCCCCCTCCCCCCCCCCCCGGGGACCCCCAGAAGAACCGCTGTTTGTCCTTCCACGTCATTCCACACCGATGCTCAGCGCAGCGCACATGTAGCCCCTATCTCTCTCTCTCTCTCTCTCTCTCTCTGCAAGCCCAAACAACACGCATGGAGCAGGCTTTAAGTGGAGGGGGCTTAGGGTGTTTTAAGGGGGGGGGGGGGGAGATGGATGATGCTTGCCTGTCACATGCAAGAGGGGAGTTAATTAATCTAATTGTCTCTGCTCTTGAAACATATTGATTGATTGAAGTATTTTATTAACATTCTGCTGAATTACAGTATGTACATTTCAAGCACAACTCAATACAAAAAACTGTTATTGGATGACACCATGAAGCATTATGTTTGTCCTGCACCATGTTCAATTCATCATAACATTTACAAATATACACAGTGGCGTGCACAGGTAGACACTAGGGGGTGCTAGAGCACCTAAAAAAAAAGAACGTTCTTTTTTCCCCTTAATTTGTAGTGTGTGGACCATGCGGTGACATTCATCAAATCTTGATAAACGCTTCTACTATATTATTTAGGCCCCCACAATCTAAAGCTATGTTTCTATGTCAGTGGTTCTTCGATTAAAGAAAAATAGCAGACCTACAAGCTCGTAGCGCGCCACTCGGTGGCGCGCTATGAGCTTGTAGATCTGCTATTTTTCAATAGCTAAAGCACCAAAATGGGTTCCCGGCCCCAAAATGCGCTGTACAAGGTGCCCTTTTTTTCACTTGATCACCTGCCCCTCTAAATGTCTGTGCACGCCACTGATTGGACGACCATGAAGCATTATGTTTACAAGAGAGTCCTGCACCATGTTCAATTCATCATAACATTTACAAATATACACTTCTATATATATAGCCAATTAAAAACAGGAAATCATCATAAAGGAGGAGTTATAAAGGGGGGAAACATATACAGTGAGGGGAAAGGGGGTTCAGGTTTAATGTTTGGTCACTTGCCATTAGTGTATATAGGCCTATATACAACAGATAGTGTGAATATAGCCTATACCTATATAGCCAGGAGCCTATAGTAAAATCCTTAATTCATTTAACTCTGAAGAATATGTATACATACAACATGTAATATTTGGTTACATAACTGCACAGTTAAAAATGGAACAGCTAAATACATTTTACATCAATACTAGAGAGTGTGAATTCACCTCTCTCTCTCTCTGTGTGTGTGTGTGTGTGTGTGTGTGTGTGTGTGTGTGTGTGTGTGTGTGTGTGCGTGCGTGCGTGCGTGCGTGCGTGCGTGCGTGCGTGCGTGCGTGCGTGCGTGCGTGCGTGCGTGCGTGCGTGCGTGCGTGCGTGCGTGCGTGCGTGTGTGTGTGTGTGTGTGTGTAGTGGTGGTGAGGTGACCCTCCAGATGTATGGGCCTATATGTCACTGTTGCAGCACCATCCCACGTGTCTGTGAGGGTAAGTCGTGTGTCCCCATGAGGTCTGCCCTCTGCCTGCTTCCTTCCGCTGTCTCTGTGCAGCTAAAGAGCCTCCATGCATGCTCCTCAAACTACATGATTAATATGTTTAAATCAATATGTATATGTGACCAGGAACACCAAACATTATTTTGTGCCATAGATAGACCCATGTATATATACATTCAAAAGGTCTTAGTGCAGTGGAGGTAAATTGGCTTATAGCGCAGCGGTCATCATCATCATGATCATAACCTTTATTTCAATTCGGAGTACAATTGAGGGGCAGGCCCTCATTTTCAATGTAGCCGAATACAGAACACAAATCAACAATTTACAACAGAAATCTTAAATATATGAATGGAGGTCGAGGCACCTTGTAATCCAGCATGACAGTGTGTTGTGGGTCCTGATCCTGACAAACTTTACTTTGTGTCTTCCCCCCATTTCTCATAAGGCAAAAAGCCCCAAAAATATCTTAAAAAAACCCCAATATATTAACTAATTCTGCATGGGACCCCCTTCAAAGAACCATGGGGGGAGACCCCCCCCCCCCCTGAGCTATTATCACCAGCATTATAAAACACCAAATGCAGTATCTCTGTCAGCTATGACATCACTGTAAACCTGCACCCAGATAACTGCGCTTATCTATATTCTCATATATAGTTCTATAGTTTCAAAGGGAGTTAAAAATGAAAAGTTTAAGTACAAGGTGTGGTTGGAGAGAAGAGAACACATGACCGAACAACGAAACACACAGGGAGAGAGAGAGAGAGAGAGAGAGAGAGAGAGAGAGAGAGAGAGAGAGAGAGAGTAAAAGAACAGAGAAACAGAGATATAGGTGAATAAATGGAGTGTAGTTTGGAGGGGAGTGAGGAGGGAGGGAGGGAGGGAGGGAGGGGTCATAATCTCCTGGGTGGCCTTGAAATCAAAGCACTTAGTGGAGAAGAATAATAGAGCCTGTTAGATTGATGATCACCTCTGAGATACATGGATATTCACCAGGGAGAGAGAGAGAGATTAAAATAGTGCATGCAGACCATGCTGGCTGACTCTGATACTGATAAAACACATGTGAGATGTGATGCCATTAAATTACCCAAACAAAGACACACATATGATCGTCACTATATGGGTGCAAATAATCCTCAGGTTTGACTTCATGAATCATGTGTGTTGCTGAGTGTGCATGCTTGGCTTGGCTTGCCAGGGTTAACCACAGTAACCCTGCATGGCATCTTAGCCCGGGGCTCCAGACCATATATGATAGACCAATTACTGCCTATTTTTTTTTGGGTGAAATTCGTTTTTGTGCACATCGTGTCGGGGGAAGAGATCAAGGCATGCAGGAAAGAAGAAAGTTTGTGCGCTTTAATTTACACCACAAAAAGTAAAGGGTTTCAGCTCATATAGCTTGCACAAACTGCTGGGTTTACAGGCTGTATACAGCCGCATAACCAGTCTCTTTTTCAATTTATATATATATAGGTACATATATATAAGGTCAGTGGCGTGCACAGACATTTAGAGGGGCAGGTGCTCAAGTGAAAAAAAAGGGCACCTTGTGCAGCGCATTTTGGGGCGGGAACCCATTTTGGTGGCTCATAGCGCGCCACCGAGTGGCGCGCTATGAGCTTGTAGGACCTACGCTGACCTACGCTTGTAGGTCTGCTATATGGGCTATTTTGTCCTACAGTATAACACAAACATGAAATGCCATTGACAATGAATGGGGCGCCATAAGAGCGCCCCTCACTTCACACAGATTCTGTATTCTGAAAAGCCCCCAAAATATAGCAAAAACATGCAGGGAATCTTCAAGCTTATATAATACTGCAACAAATTGTGAGCTTAACTGTAGATCGGCAAAGTTTAGCTATTGGTCAGTAGTAGTGCTGCAGTGTATTGTGCAATAGTTCAGCAACGAATAGGAAACATTTCCAGTGACTCTTTCCCTCTCAGTGTGTCACTCTCAGCCCCCCTGCACCCCCCCCCCCCCCCCAGTGACATGGAGGAACAGGTGGATATGAGTGAGGGGGAACGGGTGGGATCGGGGGGGAACGAGGGGGACTGTGAGCGACTGAAGGAGGGACCGTCCAGACAGTTATGGAGGGACACGTTGCTAATTAGCCGGTTTGGGGTGAGAGGTCACGCCGGTCATGTGATGTCACCAGGAAGAGACGGGTTCCAGATGTTTCATAGCACGGCCACCAAGGGGGACACCCAATGCCCCGGGCCGGGGTCATTACCATACCATACACTCATTACTGTCTGTCTGTCTGTCTGTCTGTCTGTCTGTCTGTCTGTCTGTCTGTCTGTCTGTCTGTCTGTCTGTCTGTCTGTCTGTCTGTCTGTCTGTCTGTCTGTCTGTCTGTCTGTCTGTCTGTCTGTCTGTCTGTCTGTCTGTCTGTCTGTCTGTCTGTCTGTCTGTCTGTCTGTCTGTCACACACACACACACACACACACACACACACACACACACACACACACACACACACACACACACACACACACACACACACACACACACACACACACACAGAAGAACAACTGCATGCCTGCAGTGTTGAGACAAATATTTTGAGATACATAAGGACGGGTTGGTTTGTAAAGTATATATATGAGAAGAATGCCCACTATCTGAACCAAGTCAGCTATTGGAATGACATTTCAGTGTTTTAAATCTATACATTTAGCCAATAGAGTGACCATTAATTAACACAATCAGTGCCGGGATTCCTTCAAAATAGAAGCTCTGGGGTGCCTCTTTTACTCTGAAGCAGTGGTTGAAGCAGCTCTCTCTCTGTCTCTCTCTGCCTCACAGACAGTCACAGACTGCTTTGCTTTGTGACGATACATGAGAATAAGGCCAAATTGATGTGATTTCTCGCAAAACACATGAAGTAACATCAACATTATGCTGCAGGATGAGAAGGTGAAAAGGACAACACAGAAATAACTTGTTAGGGAGGTTGCAAGAAGTGCAAAGAAGCCGCAGGGGGGGGGGGGGGGGGGGGTGCACAGTAAAATACAATGTACGAATGTAGCCAAATGGACGTTCCGTTTGTGAGTTTACAAACGGGAAATGAACACTGAATATCTTATCTGTGTGAGAGCCAAGTGGGGAGAGAAAAAAAAAGACAAAAACGCATGATGGATATTCTGGGCAATAATAGAGAATTATGAGCGGGTTAAAGGGAGTGGAGATATATTTCGTTTTCACAAAGATCATAAACCTTTGAAGTCCAATGACAGCGACATCCGGTGTGAGGCGACGTCCATGAGCATAACTAATATATCCTGTCATATTACAGGTTAATGACATGGAAGCCTTTTGTCCTCACAGTCTGAGGGAGCTGGAGAGGGTCACCGTAATGTGTGTGTGTGTGTGTGTGTGTGTGTGTGTGTGTGTGTGTGTGTGTGTGTGTGTGTGTGTGTGTGTGTGTGTGTGTGTGTGTGTGTGTGTGTGTGTGTGTGTGTGTGTGTGTGTGTGTGTGTGTGTGTGTGTGTGTGTGTGTGTGTGTGGAACGTATTATGGCCTTGGGATATAACTGTCAACTTATTGTCCTTGTATTTGGAAGTCTGGGCCATGTCCATAAACTTGTGCTCAGGGGTCTGCAATTGGGTGGATTGTTAAAAACAAATGCAAAAAAGCTGGCTAAATACTGTTCTGTCTCAGCTACTATGGGCAGTCTGTCTGTCTGGAGAAGGCGTTGTTTCATTTATCCCTAGGTGGCTTAAAAAAATAAAATAAAAATAAAAAAACATCCTGTCTAGTAGTGTCAAGTAATAGTATGTAAACAATGTGCTATATATATTTTTTTCTCTTCTTTTCCCTCTGTGTGTTAAGCATGTGCAGCAGCTATATCTGGTAGGACCATATAATGTATAACCTAATTCTGATCAATGTTTGGGTCTATTGTATTACGCCTCTTGTGCAGATCCAAATAAAAGAATTAAAATGTGTGTGTGTGTGTGTGTGTGTGTGTGTGTGTGTGTGTGTGTGTGTGTGTGTGTGTGTGTGTGTGTGTGTGTGTGTGTGTGTGTGTGTGTGTGTGTGTGTGTGTGTGTGTGTGTGTGTGTGTATGCGTGTGCGTGAGTATGTGTGTGCGTGCGTGGGATTGGCTGTATATGGCGCTCTCTCGTCCATGAACACCTCGAGGACTATACTATATTATAATATATACTACCTGTATATGAAACATGTTTTAATTTTTTAGTCATGCAGTATTAATTTGAAACGCAACAGTCTTTATGATCCAATCTATGCTTTGAAAGATGCAGCAGCTTGACTTCATGGCTGTTTTTATTTTCAGCATCTTGGCCTTGACAGTAGTCCAATAATTAGACTAGGGGGTTTTCGTGATTCTGAATCCATTCCAAGCATTAGTTTTGCACAAAAAACGGCCATAGCCGTCATCACGGATGTGATGAGGTCATCACATTTTGGGGACTTTTGGGTAAGTGTTTTTCAAGTGAAATTGAAGTGAAACTGGGAACAGAAGAGGACAGTAAGAGCCTCATACGCTGTAAAAAATATTGATTTGTAACTCTTAGATTAGAGCATGGTGGAAAGTACCAAGAATATTTACACGAGTCCAGATTTATTCACTTTATTACATCCCATGATGCAAATATTGTAAGTTACTTTGCAGACTTAGATTATGATTTACTAAACGTATACATTCCATTATACTACTATTGCGATGGTATATTAATATTGTATAAATAGTATAAAGTAATATTGAGATAGGTTAAACTATACACTATATTATAATAAGGTGTGACATTAAAGTGATATAATAGAAGCAGCCATAGCTGAATAATAATATAATATGTCAAAAGAAAAACTACATTATTAGGGAGAAAAAGGCTATAGGACTAAAATCAATAAAACAGTGAATATATAGGTAGGTGATGACATTTTACAATCATTGTGAAATGGGCCATTCTGCATTATGAATACTTTTAAGTTTGGTACTGTAAGCAGTAAGTAGGCTACTTTACTCAAGTAAAATGTTACATGCAGGAATATCTCTCTCTCTCACTCTCTCTCTCTCTCTCTCTCTCTCTCTCTCTCTCTCTCTCTCTCTCTCTCTCTCTCTCTCTCTCTCTCTCTCTCATGGAGGCTGTCTCTCAGTCAACACTACTTCTCGGAACTAAGAGAGATGTGACACAGCTGTTTTTGCCTCGTTTGTGTGTGTGTGTGTGTGTGTGTGTGTGTGTGTGTGTGTGTGTGTGTGTGTGTGTGTGTGTGTGTGTGTGTGTGTGTGTGTGTGTGTGTGTGTGTGTGTGTGTGTGTGTGTGTGTGTGTGTGTGTGTGTGTGTGTGTGTGTTTTACACATGACACAAGTTCTTTCATACCCCGCCCCCTAACACATGAAAGTATATCCCTGTTACAACCTCTGGTCGAACTTGTGACTTGAGCAGAATTACAGCTCCGTTTCTCTGTGTGTGTGTGTGTGTGTGTGTGTGTGTGTGTGTGTGTGTGTGTGTGTGTGTGTGTGTGTGTGTGTGTGTGTGTGTGTGTGTGTGTGTGTGTGTGTGTGCGTGTGTGTGTGTGTGTGTGTGTGTGCAAAAACGTTCATAAGTGGAGGAAATGTAATAATATAACAATAGCTCAGATGATAGCACTTTTCTAATTGTACCCTAAGTCGATTTACATAAATTAAAAGGAAAATTCCAAAAGAATAAAAAGCAATAGATTCAAAAGATGAAAGGCTATAAGCGTGGGTCAGTTCCCCATAGATTAAAAAGATGAAAGGCTATAAGCGTGGGTCAGTTCCCCATAGATTAAAAAGATGAAAGGCTAAGCGTGGGTCAGTTCCCCATAGATTAAAAAGATGAAAGGCTATAAGCGTGGGTCAGTTCCCTGCATAGATTCAAAAGATGAAAGGCTAAGCGTGGGTCAGTTCCCCATAGATTAAAAAGATGAAAGGCTATAAGCGTGGGTCAGTTCCCCATAGATTAAAAAGATGAAAGGCTAAGTGTGGGTCAGTTCCCCATAGATTAAAAAGATGAAAGGCTAAGCGTGGGTCAGTTCCCCATAGAACCCCAGACCACGCCCCAGATGATGAGGCACAACATTTGTCGGACCAAAAGGTCGTTTCAGACGGGCAGCGGCTTCGTTTTCAACGAGAGGCCTGCGTTTTATTTGTAGAGAGGTTGACAGCCGAGCCACACAGCTTTTCAGCGTACGTTTACGCGTATGCGCACACACACACACACACACACACACACACACACACACACACACACGCACTTATAGATCCAGTCCTGTTTTAAAGTACTCGCTCTGTGCATCTTGGCCTTGAGGGGCGACAACGCAAGCATATACTTACGTGGGCGCGGTTCCCTGAAATTGTCGTGTAGGCCTACTATTGTCTCGTGCACACACGCCTGCCGCGACTGACGCCCCCCCCCCTGCGACACCTGCATTGTGTTGAACTCTTTTTTTTTACGCTCGCGTTGTCACGCCCCTCATGAGCAGACCTGGAGCAGACCTGTGGTTGATCCATGCAGGCGACAACGTCTGCGTCACACGCTGCATGCCCTTCTGAAAGGACCTTAACAGTGAGGATGTGAGTGTGAGTGTGTGTGAGTGTGTGTGAGTGTGTGTGAGTGTGTGAGGACTCTCTCTAGTGACTGACTGACTGGGACTCAGAGGTCTGCTCTCTGTCACTGTGATTGAGACTACAGTTTATAAACAGAGAGGACTCTGCTCAGTTAACTATCGCACGCACGTTTTAAGACCCTCCGTAGTAGAACAGTTCTGTTTATGTGTGTGTGTGTGTGTGTGTGTGTGCGTGTGTGTGTGTGTGTGTGTGTGTGTGTGTGTGTTGTTTCTCTACAGGCCAGAGCACTCCTCCACCCACACTACTTTACCCCTTCACCCCCCCATCCTCCATCTCCTCTTCACCCCCCACCCTCTTCTTGCCCCCCCCTCCCCTCCTTCACCCCTGCCCCCCCCCCCCCCCCCCCCCCATGATGTGATCCTTCCAAAGCCTCATGGCCTCCGCTCCGTGTTGTTGCATGGTGCACGGCGAAGCCAAAACAAAAAGCAGTCAAAACACAGAAGCAAAATGGCCTGCCAACAAGGAGCCGAGAAACATCCGGGACTTAACCACTTAAATCCTATAGTATACTTCGTCCTAATTGTTTCTATAATGACACACAAAATGATCATCATGGAGTTATAGGAGACTATTTCAATATTCAGAATCTGGGCCTGAAATTATAGTTGAAATCAACAACACTGATTTTGAGGAGAAAATCAATTGACATGTTTTGTTGTGTCTAAAGAATCTTCACCAGTACAAACAGCACAAAATGTGTGCGAAAGGTTTTTGATAGAATGAAAATGATGTGAATCCCTGCCAAAAGAAAAACAAAACAGGAATAATGAATTGCATTTTTATAGCGCTTTTCCAAGTGCTCAAAGCGCTTTACAAATGGTTCATTCATTCATTCATACATTGGGAGGTGAAGCAGCGAACAGTCGACGCCTACAGCGTCCTCACTTCCCACATTCAGACACCAATGGTGGCGAGCTCACACCGACCGACTCATTGGAGGCAATGTAGGGTTCAGTGTCTTGCCCCAAGCACACTTTGACATGTGGACAGGAGGAGCCGGGATTCGAACCGCCGACCCAGGGATCATTGGACGACCTGCTCTACCTCCTGAGCCACAGCCGCCCACAAAGCTTTACAGCTTTTCTGTTCAGAGAGACTGAGAGTCCTGCATGTTATTGAACAAACTAGCAGTGATTATATTGGAATATACAGTAGAGCTCTTCAACATTTATTTGAACAAAAAGATAAATCACTGCATAACCTTTAGATGAGCATCAGAGGCGGCTCCAGACAGAGTGTTCTGGAAGGGAGCTTGACTGCTAATCCCATTAGTCCCATTAGTCTTGACTGTTAGTCCCATTTCCCGCCAGGATTAATTCATCTATTTATCGTGCATTGCCAAGGTTTTATCGAGTGAATCCCTTTATTTTGACGAGCCAAATATCCGTAACCGGATGTTATGATGACAAAATGCTGTGTGTGGTGAAAAAACCCGAACGCAAGTATCACAGCGCCTCCTGCTGTCGGCCGTTGAAAAACCTTGTTTTCACCAGAAACGACATTCATTGCGCCGATTTGGAGATACAGGCCGTTGAAAGCAGCACACAGAGTGCAAGTGGATGCGCGCGCATGTTCAAAATGGCCGCGGCCGCTGTACCACTTTGACTGTTACGCTAACGAGTGGCAGCTATACCGATGCGATCCGATCAAAACATTGTTAGATACCTGGCCTAGGGGAGCCAAGTATGCAACAAAAATACAGGGGAGACACAGTACTCAAAAGAAATATAAATTTATTTAGTAATCAAAATAAGAATTAAACCAAATCATACCCGAATCAAGATCGAACAGATGAGGTGTGGGAACCAGTAATCAGTAGTGTAGTGCGTGTATGCATGAGTGAGATGTGTGTGCATGTATTAACCCAAATGCTGGAAAAGGTGGTGGGAGAGAAGCAAAGGAGAACTGAATACAACAGAGCTGAGGAAGAGACTGGGGAGGCAGGCTTATATAGGGCGTCGGCACCTGGGCCCAGGTGCCGACCCTTGGCTGATTGATCATCACAGCTCTGCTCCCCAATCCACTGCAACACAAGGAGAAAGGGAATTAGGAATAGCAAAGCAAACTAACCAAAGTGAATAATAAATATAATATATATAAAGCTACACCAGACCACCTAATATAAGATACCATATACCATAATATACTATATACCCTAATATAGTACAATACATACAGGGGCCGTCACAACATGGATTAAAGAATATAAACCCTGGAAAACGTATAGGATATGGTTCTGGCGGGCTGCAGTTTACTCTGCGATACAGGGGTGCTATGGGCTTCTTTGGAGGTGCTAAAGCCCCTCCGAGCACCCCCTAGCGCCGCCCATGATGAGCATGGACTTACAGTGTATATATTATATACTGTAGTGTACATTCTTACTGATCAAAGGAAGACGTGACACACTGAACCGAGAGGTTATGCTGTATACAAAGTGGAGCTCCTCTG
>NC_139717.1:6117649-6122649 GCF_964188405.1 Protomyctophum parallelum
GTGTGTGTGTGTGTGTGTGTGTGTGCGTGCGTGCGTGCGTGCGTGCGTGCGTGCGTGCGTGCGTGCGTGCGTGCGTGCGTGCGTGCGTGCGTGCGTGCGTGCGTGCGTGCGCAGATACCCAAGCTCCGGTGTTGTTAAAGGACAAGTCAGGCTTGTTAGAAGGCAGACACAACACCACCTTACCCCACCTCTAATTAGACACAGATGGACGCTAAGCTCCTCTCCTCTCTAAACCCAAGCTCTTGTTTGATTAAATGACCTACTGTATGTAATAATAGAAGATAATGCTTCTGGAGCGCTAAATGCTTATTGCTTAGGTCATTATATTAATGATAATTGGGCATTACACAACCTAAAAACACACATGAGCTCATCATGTTTGGGTATATTTCTTGTTAATCTGTCTCGGCCGGGCCATGCCCGTTCACAGTGCTGATGTAAAATGCATTGAAGTATAAGATACCCTTCATACATAGAACCCCCCAGTTTGACATGCATTAGTCTACGGACCCCCCATTTAATGGTTTTTCTATCTCTGGGACCTCACATTTATATTGTAAAATCAATGTTAATTTAACTCTGAGAGTGTACAAATGGAACCAAACAGACCCATTTATAGGGTCCGTTTGGTTCCATTTGTACACTCTCAGAGTTACAGACCCATAAGGGTCCATTTGGTTCGCTGGGGACCCCCTAGAACTCCCTCCCGGACCCATGCACTTTGAGAACCACTGGTGCACGGCACTTTTCAGCATGACAAATATTGAGATTGGTTCGTAGAGACGGACGATTGGCAAACTAACTTCACCACCCATTTAATTTCGCACCACTCAGACACACTCACAATACAGCCTCGCAAAATTGCTGTGCATTAACGGGTGTTTGTTTATTGAGTCCAGGCAAATTCCTTAGTTTTTAAACTCTGGTTATTATTCTGTGCACACAATCATAATAAAGAATGATTGCTTCAAATCAGCAAAAAGATACAGTATACAGACTACAGACCATGCCATAAAAATCTTACTCCAGCAAATCGACCAAAGTTGGCAACTCTGTCACACAGACTGACAAGGAGAAAGATGTGCCAGACCTCTCCACTTTAGACACACACACACACACACACACACATGCACAGATGAACGCACATGCACGCACATGTACGCATGCCGTATACGCACGCACACATACACACAGCCTTTGTCCCAATTTAAACCTGCTATTTGACTTGGATCACTCCTTGGGTCCTCCACTCCTCCTTGTCTTAGGGGAGGTTCTGGGAGGTTCTGGGAGGTTCAATAGGTCAGAGTCCAGAGATGGAGAGCTGTTACTTTTCACTCTCTATTGTTTAACATTCACATCCTCTTCCAGTGCGAACGCACGCACGCACGCACGCACGCACGCACGCACGCACGCACGCACGCACGCACTCACGCACGCACGCACACACGCACTCACGCACGCACGCACGCGGGTGCATGCTAGTACACACACACGCACACACCGGGAGAAAGATGCACACATGTGCATACTCATGAACTCATTCATTTTACACACACACACACACACACACACACACACACAGTGGAGTGTTTCAGCTGTTTTGCAGCTGTTTAATTCTGTGTATTTACTCTTCAACTTATTTATTTGACAGCAGCAAGCTGCATCTTAAGAGGTGAGAAGCATTACGCCATTTTGGACAGTTCTGTGTGTGTGTGTGTGTGTGTGCGTGCGTGTGTGTGTGTCTGTGCGTGCGTGCGTGCGTGCATGTGTCATTATCATCATCAGAATTACCACCACCACTGCCAACTGGGCACAGTGAGTGAGTCTCATCCATCATTTGATTCATTATACAGTATACTCTACAGTACAGTACAGTACAGTATACTGGCAGCACTCACTCACACCCTTTATTGCCAAGTGAGGCTTTTACAAGAAATGAAAAACATTAGACACATGTATAGTGGACACACAGTGGACTCAAACACATTAAACACATGTATAGTGGACACACAGTGGACTCAAACACATTAAACACATGTATAGTGGACACACAGTGGACTCAAACACATTAAACACATGTATAGTGGACACACAGTGGACTCAGACACATTAAACACATGTATAGTGGACACACAGTGGACTCAAACACATTAAACACATGTATAGTGGACACACAGTGGACTCAAACACATTAAACACATGTATAGTGGACACACAGTGGACTCAAACACATTAAACACATGTATAGTGGACACACAGTGGACTCAAACACATTAAACACATGTATAGTGGACACACAGTGGACTCAAACACATTAAACACATGTATAGTGGACACACAGTGGACTCAGACACATTAAACACATGTATAGTGGACACACAGTGGACTCAAACACATTAAACACATGTATATGGACACACAGTGGACTCAAACACATTAAACACATGTATAGTGGACACACAGTGGACTCAAACACATTAAACACATGTATAGTGGACACACAGTGGACTCAAACACATTAAACACATGTATATGGACACACAGTGGACTCAAACACATTAAACACATGTATAGTGGACACACAGTGGGCTCAAACACATTAAACACATGTATAGTGGACACACAGTGGACTCAAACACATTAAACACATGTATAGTGGACACACAGTGGACTCAAACACATTAAACACATGTATAGTGGACACACAGTGGACTCAAACACATTAAACACATGTATAGTGGACACACAGTGGACTCAAACACATTAAACACATGTATAGTGGACACACAGTGGACTCAGAAACATTAAACACATGTATAGAGGACACACAGTGGACTCAAACACATTAAACACATGTATAGTGGACACACAGTGGACTCAAAAACATTAAACACATGTATAGTGGACACACAGTGGACTCAAACACATTAAACACATGTATAGTGGACACACAGTGGACTCAAACACATTAAACACATGTATAGTGGACACACAGTGGACTCAAACACATTAAACACATGTATAGTGGACACACAGTGCAGCTCAAACACATTAAACACATGTATAGTGGACACACAGTGGACTCAAACACATTAAACACATGTATAGTGGACACACAGTGGACTCAAACACATTAAACACATGTATAGTGGACACACAGTGGACTCAAACACATTAAACACATGTATAGAGGACACACAGTGGACTCAAACACATTAAACACATGTATAGTGGACACACAGTGGACTCAGATACATTAAACACATGTATAGTGGACACACAGTGGACTCAAACACATTAAACACATGTATAGTGGACACACAGTGGACTCAAACACATTAAACACATGTATAGTGGACACACAGTGGACTCAGACACATTAAACACATGTATAGTGGACACACAGTGGACTCAAACACATTAAACACATGTATAGTGGACACACAGTGGACTCAGACACATTAAACACATGTATAGTGGACACACAGTGGACTCAAACACATTAAACACATGTATAGTGGACACACAGTGGACTCAAACACATTAAACACATGTATAGTGGACACACAGTGGACTCAGAAACATTAAACACATGTATAGTGGACACACAGTGGACTCAAACACATTAAACACATGTATAGTGGACACACAGTGGACTCAAACACATTAAACACATGTATAGTGGACACACAGTGGACTCAAACACATTAAACACATGTATAGTGGACACACAGTGGACTCAAACACATTAAACACATGTATAGTGGACACACAGTGGACTCAAACACATTAAACACATGTATAGTGGACACACAGTGGACTCAAACACATTAAACACATGTATAGTGGACACACAGTGGACTCAAACACATTAAACACATGTATATAGTGGACACACAGTGGACTCAAACACATTAAACACATGTATAGTGGACACACAGTGGACTCAGAAACATTAAACACATGTATAGTGGACACACAGTGGGCTCAAACACATTAAACACATGTATAGTGGACACACAGTGGACTCAAACACATTAAACACATGTATAGTGGACACACAGTGGACTCAAACACATTAAACACATGTATAGTGGACACACAGTGGACTCAAACACATTAAACACATGTATAGTGGACACACAGTGGACTCAGAAACATTAAACACATGTATAGTGGACACACAGTGGACTCAAACACATTAAACACATGTATAGTGGACACACAGTGGACTCAGAAACATTAAACACATGTATAGTGGACACACAGTGGACTCAAACACATTAAACACATGTATAGTGGACACACAGTGGACTCAAACACATTAAACACATGTATAGTGGACACACAGTGGACTCAGACACATTAAACACATGTATAGTGGACACACAGTGGACTCAGAAACATTAAACACATGTATAGTGGACACACAGTGGACTCAAACACATTAAACACATGTATAGTGGACACACAGTGGACTCAAACACATTAAACACATGTATAGTGGACACACAGTGGACTCAAACACATTAAACACATGTATAGTGGACACACAGTGGACTCAAACACATTAAAACACATGTATAGTGGACACACAGTGGACTCAAACACATTAAACACATGTATAGTGGACACACAGTGGACTCAAACACATTAAACACATGTATAGTGGACACACAGTGGGCTCAAACACATTAAACACATGTATAGTGGACACACAGTGGACTCAGAAACATTAAACACATGTATAGTGGACACACAGTGGACTCAAACACATTAAACACATGTATAGTGGACACACAGTGGACTCAAACACATTAAACACATGTATATAGTGGACACACAGTGGACTCAAACACATTAAACACATGTATAGTGGACACACAGTGGACTCAAACACATTAAACACATGTATAGTGGACACACAGTGGACTCAAACACATTAAACACATGTATAGTGGACACACAGTGGACTCAAACACATTAAACACATGTATATG
>NC_139717.1:6130543-6170543 GCF_964188405.1 Protomyctophum parallelum
CTTTTAACCCATTTTGGACCGGTGAACGATTCTACAAATGTCTTCTAATCTAAATCCTGACAGTTTTCTAGAAAAACCCATGTTTCTATGTCAGTGGTTCTCAAACACTTTCATGTCAATGACCCCCAAGATTATAATGTAATTGGCCGCCGACCCCCATCTGAAAATATGTTGTTCCAGGGACCCCCCCCCCCAGAAGCAAAGATTTGAGTTAAAAAACGTTCGCTCAAAGAATATATATTCAAAGATTTTCACCACATTTTCACGATTTTTCAAAAATAGCAGACCTACAAGCTCATAGCGCGGCACTCGGTGCCGCGCTATGAGCTTGTAGATCTGCTATTTTTCAATAGCTAAAGTATGACATAATGCTTAAAACACCAAAAGGGGGTTCCCGACAAAAATGGGGTTAACTGGGTCTCAGTGTATAAATGAGTCTCTCTCTCTCTCTCTCTGCGGTATATGGTTCTCTGTTATTCCGGCCTTGTTTTCCCCCACTCTGTCTCCAAGGCCTGCGGGGATGTGTATAAACCTTAACGTAGATCCATCAGCCCCCCAATGGTGGTCCTTATCTGTCTCTCTCTCTCCCCTCCTGGCGGTTAATTAAAGACAATAAACCTCGCCATCATTTCTCTCTCTGCCTTCATCTGACTGCTGCTTCAAACTCGCCGTCACCTCTGCTGCTATCGCACCCACACACACATGGTCCCGAAGCCTCTCCCTGTGTGTGTGTGTGTGTGTGTGTGTGTGTGTGTGTGTGTGTGTGTGTGTGTGTGTGTGTGTGTGTGTGTGTGTGTGTGTGTGTGTGTGTGTGTGTGTGTGTGTGTGTGTGTGTGTGTGTGTGTGTGTGTGTGTGTGCGCGCGATTGTATACAGAATTATGCGGTATTAAAGAGATACAGTATGCCCAAAAATCACTCACTTTCAAGCATGCAGGCCATATGTGCAGGCCACACACACACACACACACACACACACACACACACACACACACACACACACACACACACACACACACACACACACACACACACACACACACACACACACACACACACATTCATCTCTGTATGTCTGAGGTATTAAGCCTCTCGTTCATCTCCACGCCTTTTAAACACAGGTGGTGGAGCCGGATGAGAGAGAGAGCATGGTGCCAGATATCATATAGCTGTGCTCTGTCTGTCACTGTCTCTCTCTCTCTCTCTCTCTGCGCGTGTGCACACACACACACACACACACACACACACACACACACACACACACACACACACACACACACACACACACACACACACACACACACACACACACACACACACACACACACACACACACACACACACACACACACACGCACATACATGCACACATGCAAGTGCCGGTGGTGGCTCAGGGGTAGAGTAGTTCGAACCCGGGCTCCCCCAGAGTTGGTGTCGAAGTGTCCTTGAGCAAAAGACACTGAACCCCTAATTGCTCCTGATGTGCTGGTTGGTGGTGCCTTGCATGGTTTCCACCACCATCAGTGTGTATGTGTGTGTGAATGTGTGAATGTAATACATCTATGTAAAGCGCCTTGGATAAAGGTGTTATATAAATGCACCATTTACATTTACATGCACGGACACATGTACAATGTACATGCATTGCATTGCATGCACCTCTTGTCACAAACACACAACCCCAAACTACTGGCTCGACACACAGATAGTCATTTAGCTCCTCAGCAACCAAAGAGTCTCACAGACAGACAGACAGACAGACAGACAGACAGACAGACAGACAGACAGACAGACAGACAGACAGACAGACAGACAGACAGACAGACAGACAGACAGACAGACAGACAGACAGACAGACAGACAGGCAGACAGACAGACAGACAGACAGACAGACAGACAGACAGACAGACAGACAGACAGACAGAGCGGTCTCTGCAGGACTTTTATTGAGTGAGGAGATAGAGTTCTGTTCTGTGTCCATTAGGACGAAAATGGACAACAACTAGAGAGCTTGAGGAAATGGACTCCCATGGTTATCTTCTATGCATGGGAAACAGAGAGAGGGAGAGAGAGAGAGAGAGAGAGAGAGAGAGAGAGAGAGAGAGAGAGAGAGAGAGAGAGGGGGAGAGAGAGAGAGAGAGAGAGAGAGAGAGAGAGAGAGAGAGGGAGAGAGAGGGGGGGGGAGAGGGGAGAGAGAGAGAGAGAGAGAGAGAGAGAGAGAGAGTGGGGGGGAGAGAGAGAGAGAGAGAGAGAGGGGGGGGGGGGGGAGGAGAGAGAGAGAGAGAGGGGGGAGAGAGAAAGAGAGAGAGAGAGTGGGTATGTGAATGTGTATGTGACGTTAACGCAAATGGTTCAGTATGTAGCATGAGTGCACGCACGCACACACACACACACACACACACACACACACACACACACACACACACACACACACACACACACACACACACACACACACACACACACACACACGCACACACACACACACACACACAGACACAGACACACACACACATAGACAAACAGGGTTGCCTTCCTCCGTGGTATTATTGCCTGGGGGTTTGTATTTATCCCTAACCATAACAGAACAGGGAGATAATGGCTGATGGGACCGTCGTAAAAATAGCCTGGCACAGGTCTGTTTGGATTAACCTCTCTACTCTATGACTCCTTCTCCTTCCACCTCTCTGTCGAGGCCCTCCCATCACCATACAGTATATATATATTATATATATATATGTATATATATATATATATATATATATATACCAACATCCCTCCATCACTGATAAAAATGAACACTTCCTGCGTACATAGTTTTGAAATCCCTTGTTGACTTAGATTGATTGAATACTTTATTAAGAAGTTGCAAACAGTATAGCCTATATAGCAAGTAATCCTAAATAATCCTATAGCAAGTAATCCTATAAAAGGCAATAAAATAAAATAAAGCCTTTATGGCTTAATTGTTGTCTCCACCAGCCGAAGGCATGGGGGAGAGTATGTTTTGCACTCCGTCCGTCCGTGTGTCCGTCCGTGTGTCCGTGTGTCCGTGTGTCCGTGTGTCCGTCCGTCCGTCCGTGAGCAGCTAATCTCGGCCACCGTTAACCCGGTCGATGCCAAATTTTGCACACACACTCCCTGGATGCCAACCATGAACCTCTGCCCCAAACTTTCCAGAACGGCCTGTTATAGCGCCACCAGGAGGCCGCTTTGTGCAAAACAAGTTTTTGCACAGTACACCTACAGATTTTGTCCAAACATCACGCAAATTGGTACACAGTCTCTCTAGAGCCATTCAACCAAACCGGTCTTTCAGATTTCTCAGACTCCATCCTGATTGGTTAAGATTGGCTTCCAAAATTCACAGGAGTGCTCAGTTTCAAACAAAATGCTGCAAATCATGAACACATCGCGTCATTTCCCTGAAATTGTGCACCCACATTCCCACTAGGCCGAGGACGAAATGCCACATGAACAATTTCAACTCAGCCTCAAGGTGGCGCTATAACTGGCACAGATCTGTGGATAACTTTGTATGCCAACTCCCTAGAGGCCAAGGAAAAACCTTTGCCTGGAATTTATCACATCTGCTCTTTATAGCGCCACCAGGAGGCCCACATATGTAAAACACATTTTCTATTATTACTCCTTCACATTTTATCCAAATTTCACGCAAATCGGTACACATGATCTCCATAGTCATGTGATCAAGACAGGTTTGTTTGATTTCTCATATTCCATCCTGATTGGCCACGATTGGCTCCTACAGTTTTCAGGAGTAGCAAATGGCCACAACTCCTCAACGCAGCGTCCGATTGCGATGAAACTGTGCATTCATATTCCCACTAGGCTGAGGAAGAATCCTGGTGGAGACCTGTGCCGATTGGCACTTTATCTAGTTTCCATTGTGGTCCTATTATATGTATATATCTTTATATCTTTCAGTTTTATTTACACCCTCAGGATTTCATAATTATAATAGTGCATATAGTCACTTGTGATGACTGTGAAATAACTGCTTCTTCACGATAAGATGCGTAGCACATCTTCACTATATATCTTTTGTAAAGGGTATCTATTTACCTTACATCTCGTTTTGAGCTTGTAGATCGGCTATTTTTGCTACGACAGTCACATACAATGTGGCCCTCTGGAGTGAGAGTGGAAATATATAGTGGCCCTCTGCATCTTCAAAGTTGCACACCCCTGGTATAGTCTCTCTCTCTCTCTCTCTCTCTCTCTCTCCCCCCCCCCCCCCCCCCCCCCACACACACCCCTTTCAAAATGCACGAGCCATGCAGAGATACATTATGTCCCCGTATTTTAAACACATGCAATATGGAGAGGAAAAACACACTTGAAGTCCACCACAGTTTTTTTTTGTACATAACATTCTTCTCTGCCGTTATAGATTATGTGTGACATATTTGCTTTGGAGGAACATATAAATGCTCTTATCAACAGAAAGAGCAGGAGAGGGGAGCCTATATAAATGAGCTCTTTTTGGTTTGCGTAACGTATGAAATGCTTGTCCAAATAATGTATAAAAACCTCAAACCGACGACGGACCAAGACAAACACAGATCAAAGACACAAATATATGTCGGTATATCATCGTAAGTATATATCCCCCTCGCATGGGAACCCGTACCCAATTCCACCGCACGCACGCACGCACGCACGCACGCACGCACGCACGCACGCACGCACGCACGCACGCACGCACGCACATACACACGCACATACACACGCACATACTGTACACACAGACACACACTAGTTATAAACATGCACAGATGTGCACAGAAGATACTAAACTACAGTGTTCAAAGCCTCTCCCATCGTCCGTACGCAGCACCTCCCTTTCTTTGCGGGTCATTTTGGAGAAAAGCGGAAACAACATCGTTGAGCCTTCAAACCGAACGAAAGATAGTCAATATAACTCTGTGTAAACTCTGTGAACCCCCGGAGGAGGGGGGGGGGGGGGTTGGGGGGTACTGTGAGCCCTGCATCCCCTGCATGTCTGTCTGGGAGGGGGGGGGGGGGGGGGAGGGGAGGGAGGCCGCTGTTTAATCTGCTGCTACACAGGACAGGGATACAGTATATCTGACACCACTTTATTGGCTTACTGTTTAATGACTTCCTGCATACACACACACAGAGAGAGAGAGAGAGAGAGAGAGAGAGAGAGGGACGGACAACGACATTTACCTCCTTTGGTTGACGCATTTATATCTTTCAGTGTCTTATTGCGACCGCATGTCGCATTCACTATGAAATGGTACATTCTTGTCGGTCAGTCAGTTTCCATACATGGGAAAGCCCCCTGAAGCCAACATGGTGCCCCAGGTCTCATCATGGAGAAAGCCCCCTGAAGCCAACATGGTGCCCCAGGTCTCATCATGGAGAAAGCCCCCTGAAGCCAACATGGTGCCCCAGGTCTCATCATGGAGAAAGCCCCCTGAAGCCAACATGGTGCCCAGGTCTCATCATGGAGAAAGCCCCCTGAAGCCAATATGGTGCCCCAGGTCTCATCATGGAGAAAGCGCCCTGAAGCCAGTATGGTGCCCCAGGTCTCATCATGGAGAAAGCCCCCTGAAGCCAGTATGGTGCCCCAGGTCTCATCATGGAGAAAGCCCCCTGAAGCCAACATGGTGCCCAGGTCTCATCATGGAGAAAGCCCCCTGAAGCCAATATGGTGCCCCAGTCTCATCATGGAGAAAGCGCCCTGAAGCCAGTATGGTGCCCCAGGTCTCATCATGGAGAAAGCCCCCTGAAGCCAGTATGGTGCCCAGGTCTCATCATGGAGAAAGCCCCCTGAAGCCAACATGGTGCCCCAGGTCTCATCATGGAGAAAGCCCCCTGAAGCCAACATGGTGCCCCAGGTCTCATCATGGAGAAAGCCCCCTGAAGCCAGTATGGTGCCCCAGGTCTCATCATGGAGAAAGCGCCCTGAAGCCAACATGGTGCCCCAGGTCTCATCATGGAGAAAGCCCCCTGAAGCCAATACGGTGCCCCAGGTCTCATCATGGAGAAAGCCCCCTGAAGCCAGTATGGTGCCCCAGGTCTCATCATGGAGAAAGCCCCCTGAAGCCAACATGGTGCCCCAGGTCTCATCATGGAGAAAGCCCCCTGAAGCCAACATGGTGCCCCAGGTCTCATCATGGAGAAAGCCCCCTGAAGCCAACATGGTGCCCCAGGTCTCATCATGGAGAAAGCCCCCTGAAGCCAACATGGTGCCCCAGGTCTCATCATGGAGAAAGCCCCCTGAAGCCAACATGGTGCCCCAGGTCTCATCATGGAGAAAGCCCCCTGAAGCCAGTATGGTGCCCCAGGTCTCATCATGGAGAAAGCCCCCTGAAGCCAACATGGTGCCCCAGGTCTCATCATGGAGAAAGCCCCCTGAAGCCAGTATGGTGCCCCAGGTCTCATCATGGAGAAAGCCCCTGAAGCCAACATGGTGCCCCAGGTCTCATCATGGAGAAAGCCCCCCTGAAGCCAACATGGTGCCCCAGGTCTCATCATGGAGAAAGCCCCCTGAAGCCAGTATGGTGCCCCAGGTCTCATCATGGAGAAAGCCCCCTGAAGCCAGTATGGTGCCCCAGGTCTCATCATGGAGAAAGCCCCCTGAAGCCAACATGGTGCCCAGGTCTCATCATGGAGAAAGCCCCCTGAAGCCAACATGGTGCCCCAGGTCTCATCATGGAGAAAGCCCCCTGAAGCCAACATGGTGCCCAGGTTCTCATCATGGAGAAAGCCCCCTGAAGCCAACATGGTGCCCCAGGTCTCATCATGGAGAAAGCCCCCTGAAGCCAACATGGTGCCCCAGGTCTCATCATGGAGAAAGCCCCCTGAAGCCAACATGGTGCCCAGGTCTCATCATGGAGAAAACCCCCTGAAGCCAACATGGTGCCCCAGGTCTCATCATGGAGAAAGCCCCCTGAAGCCAACATGGTGCCCCAGGTCTCATCATGGAGAAAGCCCCCTGAAGCCAACATGGTGCCCAGGTCTCATCATGGAGAAAGCCCCCTGAAGCCAACATGGTGCCCCAGGTCTCATCATGGAGAAAGCCCCCTGAAGCCAACATGGTGCCCCAGGTCTCATCATGGAGAAAGCCCCCTGAAGCCAGTATGGTGCCCCAGGTCTCATCATGGAGAAAGCCCCCTGAAGCCAACATGGTGCCCAGGTCTCATCATGGAGAAAGCCCCCTGAAGCCAACATGGTGCCCCAGGTCTCATCATGGAGAAAGCCCCCTGAAGCCAACATGGTGCCCAGGTCTCATCATGGAGAAAGCCCCCTGAAGCCAACATGGTGCCCCAGGTCTCATCATGGAGAAAGCCCCTGAAGCCAACATGGTGCCCCAGGTCTCATCATGGAGAAAGCCCCCTGAAGCCAACATGGTGCCCAGGTCTCATCATGGAGAAAGCCCCCTGAAGCCAACATGGTGCCCAGGTCTCATCATGGAGAAAGCCCCCTGAAGCCAACATGGTGCCCCAGGTCTCATCATGGAGAAAGCCCCCTGAAGCCAACATGGTGCCCAGGTCTCATCATGGAGAAAGCCCCCTGAAGCCAACATGGTGCCCAGGTCTCATCATGGAGAAAGCCCCCTGAAGCCAACATGGTGCCCCAGGTCTCATCATGGAGAAAGCCCCCTGAAGCCAACATGGTGCCCAGGTCTCACTCATCATGGAGAAAGCCCCCTGAAGCCAACATGGTGCCCCAGGTCTCATCATGGAGAAAGCCCCCTGAAGCCAACATGGTGCCCCAGGTCTCATCATGGAGAAAGCCCCCTGAAGCCAACATGATGCCCCAGGTCTCATCATGGAGAAAGCCCCCTGAAGCCAACATGGTGCCCAGGTCTCATCATGGAGAAAGCCCCCTGAAGCCAGTATGGTGCCCCAGGTCTCATCATGGAGAAAGCCCCCTGAAGCCAACATGGTGCCCCAGGTCTCATCATGGAGAATCCCTGATGATGTCATAGTAAATGTGACCTGCTGTCGCAATTAAGCCCATATATGGAGATCCCCGCATGTCATCATCAATATTGGCTAGAAACTCTTCATCAAACTTCCAACCCTTATAGATCTCCATATATGGATATATGTCAGATCCTGCTCTGACATTCCATATGTTGATCCTTCCCCATCCATCCTTCCTCTTCGATGTCTCCCTTTTGACTGATACCCGTCCATTCAAACTCTAGACGGGCCTTTTGACTGATACCTGTCCATTCAAACTCTAGACGGGCCTGTTGACTGATACCTGTCCATTCAAACTCTAGACGGGCCTTTTGACTGATACCTGTCCATTCAAACTCTAGACGGGCCTTTTGACTGATACCTGTCCATTCAAACTCTAGACGGGCCTTTTGACTGATACCTGTCCATTCAAACTTCAAACTCTAGACGGGCCTGCGCCCGGCAGATAGAGTTCTCAACAGGCATCTCAAGGCTCGGCCCTCAACAAAACCTTTACACTCAAAGAGAATGTACTATACAGTACTCTATACTGTATATGGAGCTGACCTGTTCTGACATTTCATAATTATGTTGATCTGACCTCATCAAACCCTGTACGCTCAAGACACGCTCCAAGGGCGAGGTCGGTTTATAGAAACACTTTTAGGGCAAAGTCAGTTGTGAATGACTGTGAAGGAACTGCTTCTTCACTATAGTATAAGATGTGTTGCACATACTAAGCTATATATATATATAAATCATAATATATAATATGATTAAATCTATTCCATGTCTGTCTTTCTCCTTCTCATCCTCTCTCTCTCTCTCCCAGTTCTGGCTAAGATGGGGTTACTAATGAGCGAACGCTCTGATGATGAAGCCTTTTTCCGAGAATCTTTTTCTCCCAAACGCCAGCGGCCTTTGGCTGACCCCCCAAGGAGGCCATTAATTTAGATATCAGTGTTTGTTCGTGCAGGCCTGTGCGTGTGCACGGTGTGTATGCACGAGCGTGTGTGTGTGTGTGTGTGTGTGTGCACATGTGCTCGTGTACGTATGCGCGTGCTCGCGCATGTGCGCGCATGTTACGTTGCTCAACACACAAGTGGGAAATGTTTTCGGCTTGTTGTCACAGAGTATGACCTAAGTCTTTCTTGGGCTCTAAGACGAGACGTGACATTTACAGAGCGTGCACGACGTGTGTGCGTCTGCGGAAAAGAAATGAAACCCATCTGCAATACAAGACCATCTACTCCCTCCCAGACACTTCACAACAGAACCCCCCCCCCCAAAACAAAGCACCCGCATGCATCCTTCCTGTCATCTCTCCACACCTCACCCCCTTCTGCCACCCCAAAACATCCTTCTTTGTCAACACGTATACCTCCCACTCCATCTCGCCTTGCCCAACCCCTGTCGTATGGCCAAAACGTAGCTCAGTTATAGGCGAGCCCCCCCCCCCCCCCCCCCCCCCCCGCCGCCCCACGCTGCGGCGCACATCCATAACCGGTACGCTACACATGGACCTGGCCAAAGACCCACCAGGACTCTTCATCAAGTCAACGCCACACATGGCAACCTCCTCCTCCTCCTCTTCTTCCAGACATACAGCACACAGTGCATTAGCACTCACATAAGTATGCATGTGCAACGTTGTATCCCACTCTGGGCTGTGACTATGATACATGCTGATGCACCACTCATTTTCACCCCCACACTTGCTCTCTCTCTCTCACACACACACACACACACACACACACGCGCGCGCGCGCACGCACACGCACACGCATGCACACTATCTCAAAGAGCAACCAGGTGTGTAATTGCAGTGAGATCTGATAACCCGCTCCCTTCTCCTGCACTGACCACTACAACACCAATAGTCTAGCCTAGCGTGTGTGTGTGTGTGCATGCATGCGTGCGTGCGTGTGCCTATGCGTGCGCCTGTGCGTGCGTACATACTTGTGTGTGTGTGTGTGTGTGTGTGTGTGTGTGTGTGTGTGTGTGTGTGTGTGTGTGTGTGTGTGTGTGTGTGTCTCCATTAGAAGCCTCCCTGACGTCAGATATTTGGGGCTGAACTCCTCCACTCTCTTCAGGCAGTTTGTTTTCAGAGTGCTCTGTTTTCTAGTGAGAGAGGAAGAGTCCACTCCACCAGGCTTACAGCAGGCCCTTCTCTATCCAAACACTGTCTGTCTGTCTGTCTGTCTGTCTGTCTGTCTGTCTGTCTGTCTGTCTGTCTGTCTGTCTGTCTGTCTGCAGTGAGGCTCATATCACCAAGGATGGACCTACATGTGTTGAAGAGTCTCCATATTCTCAGGGTCAGGTCAGGGTCACTGCGTTTGTTTGAGTCAATCCTATGCTGTAATTTTATTGTGCTCAAATGCCCAGTAAGTATACAGCAAAGTCTTAGATCAGACGTATACTTTCAGATGTGCTAAAACATTCAAGATGTACGCCGTGTCCAAAAACCGAGGTGTATGAGCATTGGAGTGCCTTTATAAAAATATAAAAGATGCTTTAAGTACTATTGGTATACTATTGGCCTTGTGGTTTGAGTGTTCAGCGCCCTGAGACTGGGAGGTCGGGGTTCGATCCTCGGCCGGGGTCATACCAAAGACTCTAAAAATAGATATTCCCCTGAATAACAGGGAATAATAACAGGTCTGTAACTCTGAGAGTGTTCCATTTGAACACTCTTAAGAGTTAAGGGGGGTTCATGCAAATAAAACATGTGAGAACCACTAGTCCACTAGAGTCATAATAAACAATTGCCACACTTATTCTGAAGAAAACCTGGAGATTGACATTCAGTGAGTGGGTGTTATGATCAAAAGAAGAACATTATAATGGTGTGTAAAACAGAAACATCTAAAATCTTGCCATGCACGTACACACGTGTCTGTGTGTACGTACGGACATGTTGGCGAGCCCTGCTCATATTCATATTCCAGGTATAGCTATCTATCGCTGCAGGGAGATCTCATATCTCTAATGTATCAGACGTACGGGGGAGTGGAATTGCACCAAGATAATGCTCGCAAACGATGTCATCATTTCTGCGGCCAGTCTAAACATGGCTCAGCGAGGGGACCCCATAATATTTGCACAGGTGTGTTAACACATTCTGACCTGAGATCAGATTCATACGAGGTTTCCAGTGGACACACACTGGTCTGATGAACCCATTCTGACCTGAGATCAGATTCTAAAAATGTCAGTCGTTCTTCGATTTTTCAAAAAATAGCAGACCTACAAGCTCGTATCGCGCCACTCGGTGGCGCGATATGAGCTTGTAGATCTGCTATTTTTCAATAGCTAAAGCATAACATGATGCTAACACCAAAATGGGTTCCCGTTCAGAATGGGTTAATGTTAGGCCAGTAAATCTGGCGAGGTGAGTGTTGGACTGAGTGTCTCACTGTCATGTCGGCTAATCTTCATCACCGCGCGGCGTGCGGACGGCGGGGAACTGTGTGTGTGTGGCGGGATTCTCAGGGATTCTCAGGCCTCCTTTTCCTTTGGTGTGTTATCATGTCAAACACTTTTTGTAACTCGAGCCTAATTTATACCACCCCCTGGCTTCGCCGAAAATAAGTAACGAGCGAGCGTCGTTTCAGGAAGGGATACAGGACAGCCATTTGATGAAGTTTAAAGTAACCGTCTGTTGAAATGTATTTTAGGAAATTGATAACCGCATGCGTTGCCTTTCAATGTCTATGCATATGTACTGTACATGATGTGTCTGCCCTGCAGTATAAGAGTATGCCCGTACACATACTGCCCTAATACTGTACATATTTATATTTATGTATGCATGCGAGTGCTCTTAACCTGTTCATGACGGGAACCCCTTTTGTTGTTTTGTTAAGCATTATGTTATACTTTAGCTATTGAAAAACAGCAGATCTACAAGCTCATAGCGCGGCACTCGCTACGAGCTTGTAGATCTGCTATTTTTTTAAGATCGTCAAAATGTGGTGCAAACCTTTATATTCTTTCAGAGTGTCTTTCCTTCCCCATCCATCCTTCCTCTTCGATGTCTCCCTGTTGACTGATACCCGTCCATTCAAACTCTAGACGGGCCTTTTGACTGATACCCGTCCATTCAAACTCTAGACGGGCCTTTTGACTGATACCTGTCCATTCAAAACTCTAGACGGGCCTTTTGACTGATACCTGTCCATTCAAAACTCTAGACGGGCCTTTTGACTGATACCCGTCCATTCAAACTCTAGACGGGCCTTTTGACTGATACCTGTCCATTCAAACTCTAGACGGGCCTTTTGACTGATACCCGTCCATTCAAACTTCAAACTCTAGACGGGCCTTTTGACTGATACCCGTCCATTCAAACTTCAAACTCTAGACGGGCCTTTTGACTGATACCCGTCCATTCAAACTTCAAACTCTAGACGGGCCTTTTGACTGATACCCGTCCATTCAAACTTCAAACTCTAGACGGGCCCTGCCCAAAAGTTATTAGTGCAGCCGCGCCCGGCAGATAGAGTTCTCAACAGGCATCTCAAGGCTCGGCCCTCAACAAAACCTTTACACTCAAAGAGAATGTACCCACTATACATGACACCCTTAGATCTATATACTGTATATGGAGCTGACCTGTTCTGACATTTCATAATTATGTTGATCTGACCTCATCAAACCCTGTACGCTCAAGACACGCTCCAAGGGCGAGGTCGGTTTATAGAAACACTTTTAGGGCAAAGTCAGTTGTGAATGACTGTGAAGGAACTGCTTCTTCACTATAGTATAAGATGTGTTGCACATACTAAGCTATATATATATATATAAATATAAATAAATCATAATATATAATATGATTAAATCTATTCCATGTCTGTCTTTCTCCTTCTCATCCTCTCTCTCTCTCTCTCTCCAGTTCTGGCTAAGATGGGGTTACTAATGAGCGAACGCTCTGATGATGAAGCCTTTTTCCGAGAATCTTTTTCTCCCAAACGCCAGCGGCCTTTGGCTGACCCCCCAAGGAGGCCATTAATTTAGATATCAGTGTTTGTTCGTGCAGGCCTGTGCGTGTGCACGTGTGTATGCGCGAGCGTGTGTGTGTGTGTGTGTGTGTGTGTGTGTGTGTGTGTGTCTGCACATGTGCTCGTGTACGTATGCGTGTGCTCGCGCATGTGCGCGCATGTTACGTTGCTCAACACACAAGTGGGAAATGTTTTCGGCTTGTTGTTACAGAGTATTACAGAGTCTTTCTTGGGCTCTAAGACGAGACGTGACATTTACAGAGCGTGCACGACGTGTGTGCGTCTGCGGAAAAGAAATTATACCCATCTGCAATACAAGACCATCTACTCCCTCCCAGACACTTCACAACAGAACCCCCCCCCCCCCCCCCCCCCAAAACAAAGCACCCGCATGCATCCTTCCTGTCATCTCTCCACACCTCACCCCCTTCTGCCACCCCAAAACATCCTTCTTTGTCAACACGTATACCTCCCACTCCATCTCGCCTTGCCCAACCCCTGTCGTATGGCCAAAACGTAGCTCAGTTATAGGCGAGCCCCCCCCCCCCCGCCGCCCCACGCTGCGGCGCACATCCATAACCGGTACGCTACACATGGACCTGGCCAAAGACCCACCAGGACTCTTCATCAAGTCAACGGCCACACATGGCAACCTCCTCCTCCTCCTCCTCTTCTTCCAAACATACAGCACACAGTGCATTAGCACTCACATAAGTATGCATGTGCAACGTTGTATCCCACTCTGGGCCGTGACTATGATACATGCTGATGCACCACTCATTTTCACCCCCACACTTGCTCTCTCTCTCTCTCTCACACACACACACACACACACACACACACACACACACACACACACACACACACGCGCGCGCACACGCATGCACACTATCTCAAAGAGCAACCAGGTGTGTAATTGCAGTGAGATCTGATAACCCGCTCCCTTCTCCTGCACTGACCACTACAACACCACTAGCCTAGCGTGTGTGTGTGTGCATGTGCGTGCGTGCGCCTATGCGTGCGCCTGTGCGTGCGTACATACTGTGTGTGTGTGTGTGTGTGTGTGTGTGTGTGTGTGTGTGTGTGTGTGTGTGTGTGTGTGTCTCCATTTAGAAGCCTCCCTGACGTCAGATATACTTTGGGGCTGAACTCCTCCACTCTCTTCAGGCAGTTTGTTTTCAGAGTGCTCTGTTTTCTAGTGAGAGAGGAAGAGTCCACTCCACCAGGCTTACAGCAGGCCCTTCTCTATCCAAACACTGTCTGTCTGTCTGTCTGTCTGTCTGTCTGTCTGTCTGTCTGTCTGTCTGTCTGTCTGTCTGTCTGCAGTGAGGCTCATATCACCAAGGATGGACCTAAATGTGTTGAAGAGTCTCCATATTCTCAGGGTCAGGTCAGGGTCACTGCGTTTGTTTGAGTCAATCCTATACTGTAATTTTATTGTGCTCAAATGCCCAGTAAGTATACAGCAAAGTCTTAGATCAGACGTATACTTTCAGATATGCTAAAACATTCAAGATTTACGCCGTGTCCAAAAACCGAGGTGTATGAGCATTGGAGTGCCTTTATACAAATATAAAAGATGCTTTAAGTACTACTGGTACTATTGGCCTTGTGGTTTGAGTGTTCGCCCTGAGACTGGGAGGTCGGGGTTCGATCCCCGGCCGGGGTCATATACCAAAGACTCTAAAAATAGATATTCCCCTGAATAACAGGGAATAATAACAGGTCTGTAACTCTGAGAGTGTTCCATTTGAACACTCTTAACCCATTTTGGTGTCAGCATCATGTTATGATTTAGCTATTGAAAAATAGCAGATCTACAAGCTCATAGCGCGCCACCGAGTGGCGCGCTACGAGCTTGTAGGTCTGCTATTTTTGAAAAATCGAAGAGCGACTGACATTTCTAGAATCCGATCTCAGGTCAGAATGGGTTCATCAGACCAGTGGGTGTCCAGTGGAAACCTCGTATGAATCTGATCTCAGGTCAGAATGGGTTAAGAGTTAAGGGGGTCCATGCAAATAAAACATGTGAGAACCACTAGTCCACTATAGTGGACTCCTAATATGCCATAGAGTCATAATGAACAATTGCCACTGCACTTATTCTGAAGAAAACCTGGAGACTGACATTCAGTGAGTGGGTGTTATGATCAAAAGAAGAACATTATAATGGTGTGTAAAACAGAAACATCTAAAATCTTGCCATGCACGTACACACGTGTCTGTGTACTGTACGTACGGACATGTTGGCGAGCCCTGCTCATATTCATATTCCAGGTATAGCTATCTATCGCTGCAGGGAGATCTCATATCTCTAATGTATCAGACGTACGGGGGAGTGGAATTGCACCAAGATAATGCTCGCAACGATGTCATCATTTCTGCGGCCAGTCTAAACATGGCTCAGCGAGGGGACCCCATAATATTTGCACAGGTGTGTTAACACATTCTGACCTGAGATCAGATTCATACGAGGTTTCCAGTGGACACACACTGGTCTGATGAACCCATTCTGACCTGAGATCAGATTCTAAAAATGTCAGTCGTTCTTCGATTTTTCAAAAAATAGCAGACCTACAAGCTCGTATCGCGCCACTCGGTGGCGCGATATGAGCTTGTAGATCTGCTATTTTTCAATAGCTAAAGCATAACATGATGCTAACACCAAAATGGGTTCCCGTTCAGAATGGGTTAATGTTAGGCCAGTAAATCTGGCGAGGTGAGTGTTGGACTGAGTGTCTCACTGTCATGTCGGCTAATCTTCATCACCGCGCGGCGTGCGGACGGCGGGGAACTGTGTGTGTGTGGCGGGATTCTCAGGGATTCTCAGGCCTCCTTTTCCTTTGGTGTGTTATCATGTCAAACACTTTTTGTAACTCGAGCCTAATTTATACCACCCCCTGGCTTCGCCGAAAATAAGTAACGAGCGAGCGTCGTTTCAGGAAGGGATACAGGACAGCCATTTGATGAAGTTTAAAGTAACCGTCTGTTGAAATGTATTTTAGGAAATTGATAACCGCATGCGTTGCCTTTCAATGTCTATGCATATGTACTGTACATGATGTGTCTGCCCTGCAGTATAAGAGTATGCCCGTACACATACTGCCCTAATACTGTACATATTTATATTTATGTATGCATGCGAGTGCTCTTAACCTGTTCATGACGGGAACCCCTTTTGTTGTTTTGTTAAGCATTATGTTATACTTTAGCTATTGAAAAACAGCAGATCTACAAGCTCATAGCGCGGCACTCGCTACGAGCTTGTAGATCTGCTATTTTTTTAAGATCGTCAAAATGTGGTGCAAACCTTTATATTCTTTCAGAGTGAACGTTTTTAACTCAAGTCTTTGCTCCTGGGGGGGGGGGGGGGGGGGTCCCTGGAAATATTTGGGGTCCTTGACATGAAATATTGAGCACCACTGATATAGAAACATAGTATTTCTTTTTTTTTAAGTCGTCAGGCCTAAATGTGTTAAAACGGAGATGCGGCACCCTCCATGTGAGGCCAGTGCACCGGAAAGGAAAGGTACTATGTTTACCCTGCAGGGTAACTGGACTAAGGAAAGGAAAGGTACCATGTTTACCCAGGGTAACTGGACTAAGGAAAGGAAAGGTACTATGTTTACCCAGGGTAACTGGACTAAGGAAAGGAAAGGTACTATGTTTACCCAGGGTAACTGGACTAAGGAAAGGAAAGGTACTATGTTTACCCAGGGTAACTGGACTAAGGAAAGGAAAGGTACCATGTTTACCCAGGGTAACTGGACTAAGGAAAGGAAAGGTACTATGTTTACCCAGGGTAACTGGACTAAGGAAAGGAAAGGTACCATGTTTACCCAGGGTAACTGGACTAAGCTCAAGAACTTGTTTACAGCCAGGCCCTGCTCATAGAACATTTCATGGTAGGGGTTCAATGCCTTGCTCAAGGGCACGTCTTCAGCGGTGGTAATTTTAACGTGCCGGTCCGGGGATACGAACTATAGCGACCTTCTGATATCAAGACCGCTCCGCAGACCGTTCGGCCACCGCTGCCCCAGTGCACCGGCTCTCCTGCCGGCATGCTCCCCTGATGCCTGCATGGCTGCCTGGTCCCGCAGTACGAACAGAACAGGGTCAGATGTATAAACAGGCCCGGTCTTTCCCACGTCTCTGTTTACACAGGGAGACCCCGGAGCAGCGCTGCCAGAGCACACACATAGCTTCCCTCCGCATGCACCCGCCAGCTCACACACGCCATCCATCTCTGTCGCTCACCAAAGAAACACTTGCATACATGGCATGTGCACACGTGCGCAAGTGCACGAATGTGCATCGGCGTACGTACACGATGTGTGTGTGTGTGTGTGTGTGTGTGTGTGTGTGTGTGTGTGTGTGTGTGTGCACTACTCTGCTCGGCTGCAGGTGCACACTCACTCAGTGTAGTCCCACTCGGTGTTGGACGTCAGTGTTTCTCTCACTCTCTACATCTTGTCTCTCTCTCTCGTCTTATCACCTTTTATCCTATACAGGCCCCCGCGTTCATTTGTCCTTTCCTTATCGCTCTTATCAGTTGCTTTAACAAAACAAATCAAGACTAAAAGGTGATCAGGCCCTTTGTGACGGGATCCAAGACCTTTGAATAAACATGCCTGTGTGGATGTTATACTAACTCAGTGTTCTTTTCACTATTCAAGTCACTTCTCAAAACACACTTTAGACTTGGCTTGTCATCCTTATTTGATTTTTATTTCCCATCGATGTGTTGAGGTTTCGGTACCCATGCAGCAGCATTGGCCGTAACCACATGCATAATAATAATAATAATTATAACCAGTACACCGGGGGCAAAAGGCCATCACAATGCTTTATCAACTACACCCCACCTGGCAACCCTCCCCCTCCTCCTCAGAACATACAGTACAGGGGGTTAGTTATGCATGTGCGCCATCATGTACTGTATAACACATTGACAATGATGCATGCTGATACACAAGTAACCGTCACTTCATGCAACTCTCCATTTCCCTCCCTAAACCAAACCCCTCACCCTCCCTCCTTCCCCCCTCTCCCTCCCTCCCTGTCTCCTTATACCTCTCTTACAGTGGAAAACATTGCTTATATAGAGTTCTAACTGGGCCCTAATTAACATACATTTTAGGTCCTACCGGCCTTAAAACGTCGAGTTGGGTTTGGAACATCGCTGATTTACAGTACATACAGTGCATGTATTAGGCTGTTGTTATAAGACATTTCACTATGTACCATATACAAATAAAGTGCACTATCATAGAGCGTCGTGGACTTGTGCCCTCTACCGATATTGACGTCAGACTTCGGTGCTCTATTAGAAAACAAATTAGGCAAATTAGTGAATTTAACATACCTGAACATTTCCTTATGTTTTTTAAATCAGGTTTTTAAAGCCATCATATACCCACAGTGAGCCCCATTTGTCATCACTGCACACGGCGGAGACTTTCAAAAGACTTTCAACCTCGTAAGTCTGAAGTCCATTTTTCAACAGGCCTGTGATGTCCTCCCAGCATAAACAGAACGCCGGGGTCCTGACAAACACGTCCAGTTTACAGGCAGTGTTGAGGTCAGCCCAGCAGCACAGTGCTGCAGTGATGCGGATTAGATACACACAGAGGACTCAAGACCTCAAATAAAGTGCCGTGTACTAAAGATTGATTTATGTGAGCTTGTAGATCTGCTATTTTAGGGCAACCAACACGTCACATGATGCGTGATGGAGTATATTATATTAAACATAAGCGTTTTTGGAAAGCAAGTATACCCTATATACGCAGAGATACAGAGATACAAGAGATCAGAAAGAGCGTACATGTTACCAACAATACCCTGTATGATGGAATACCAAGGGTGAGCCAGGAGAATGAGACTAGCTCCACTGCCAAAGACATCAAGAACTGCCAGCCAGCAAAGTAGTGCTGTGGGAACCAGCACATGGGTACCGGTCAAGAGGACGTCCCACCCTAACATATGTGTGGATGTACTCAAGAAAGACGCAGGTATGGAGAACCGGGATGACTGGAAGCGACGATGGAGGGCTCGTCTGAGAACGACCTCGAGAGAGAGAGAGAGAGAGAGATACTGGTAGTTAGTTGTCGGTTTACTTCAGTTAGAATACTCGTTCGTTCTTTTAAGTTTTGATGGGATTGACGTCAGATTGACGTCAGAAGAACATCGAAATGCCCAGAATGCCTATATTTCTCCAACTCCAGACATTCTAGGAGGGGAAACCAAAACTTTCAGTGATTTTGTTTTTAAATGTGTTTTTTGAGTGGTGCTATGCGTGTCACTGGCTGTGTCTGTCTGTCTCTCTGTCCGTCTGTCCGAGTACGGAAATAGCGTTTGTTGACCACCAAGTGTCACTGTCGCGCAGCCTACACACACACACACACACACACACACACACACACACACACACACACACACACACACACACGCTAGGCCTACAGATCAGTCCATCCAAGAACCTGCAGTGTTTATATTTGGCAAGTTGATTGAGGGTAACATTTCTAGATTATTTCCTGCAAGTTTGACCTAATTCTGGTAAATAAAAGCGTAACGCAATTCATATTGAAACATAATTCTCTCTCTCCTCTCAGTGCCACACGCACACGCACGCACACACACACACACACACACACACACACACACACACACACACACACACACACACACACACACACACACACACACACACACACACACACACACACACACTGTCACACACACACACACGCGCACACACACACACACACACAAATTTCCAAATACACGAATACACTCCCCTTTTCCTTTTCCGACTTTCTCTCTCACACACACACACAAACACTGGAGTGAAGAGGTTATGCGGTGATGGAGCTTCTATTTACTCTCTGAATATGTGGATCTATTAGCCTGTAAGTGCTCACATCTGTGTGTTTACACGCCGCGTCTTATGAGCTAATGTGAAGAAGGGCATTGTTCCCCCGGGAAGAGAGAGTCCCGGCGATGTGCAACCCAACAAGACTGTAAACACACTCCAAAGGGCCCGGCCGGGCTCCGACGCCAGCACCAACCGACAACAAGCACACACACACACACACACACACACACACACACACACACACACACACACACACACACACACACACACACACACACACACACACACACACACACACACACACGCACACACGCACACAGAGACCATCGTTGCTAGTGGTCCCGACATTTGCTAACCTGTTCTAAATCTGCGGCTTTATAGTAAACATCTCGGGACATCTGAACGGGGCTCTCAGTCGGGGGAACAGACGTGATTTACACAGGGCTATATTTTAACTGAGGAGGACTACAATCCCAGGAGGATTTCAGTGAGACGGAGGAGAGACAATCTGGTAACCAGGGGAGGAAGAGAGCACAAACAACACGGAGAAACTGAATCATTAAAAAGTTATTTTGCTGTTTTGTTTGGGCGCTGGCCAAAGCGTGAGAACGACATGCAGTGTGTGTTCACGGAGGTCAGAGCGGAGGGGTGGGTTATTATTATGCCATGACACACTGTAAAATACTGGGTTGTAAAATTTAACTCTGGGATTGCTACAGATGTGACCGAATGGGCCCATTTGTATAGTAAAAACCAAGGATTTTTACTGTGCACACACGCACGCACGCACGCGCACACACACACACACACACACACACACACACACACACACACACACACACACACACACACGCACGCACGCACGCACACACACACACACACACACACACACACACACACACACACACACACACACACTGTACATGCATGCAATAAAGGTAAACACACACATGCACACATGCACACCCATCTGTATGTTTAGTTTAAGCTCCTCGTATATCTTTCCTATATCTTATATCATTCTTAAAGGTTTACGTTGGAGATGCAAACAGTGTTGTGCTAAAGCTACACAAGTCACTGTGAAGTCAAATGAATTTAAGACAATATACAGATAAATAGGCAGGAGACCAATATTAATGAGGTGCTAAAGGCCTATAAGGCGATGAAAAAGAAGAACAAGGCCGCACACTCATAGCCACGATGCTGGAAGTTTATTAACAGAAACCATGTTTCGACCTGTAAGGTCTTCTTCAGGGAAAGACATCATCTACAGCCTTGTGAGAGTTCAGTATATAAAAATGATGTACATCAGTTATGGAAAGGCATTTGCAAGACATTTATTTTCTGAAATACAAATTCCATATTTCATGGAACTTTCCTTTGACATTCCTCCTGGCAATTGAGTATTCGAGAGATGCAGTTTCAGTCCTATAAGTTGGGTCCAGTCTGTGAGCTCTGGCGTAGTTGAGCTCTTCCAGTTTCTCAGTATCAACCTGGCTGCAGTGATAGTCACACTAATGCACATTGTGTCTTGGTTGGTCTAACTAACACACAAATCTAAAACAAACATTATTCAATTTATTAACGGAAACTGCCTTTCGGCCTGCCATGTTTGTATAATCTGCTGTAGTAGAGCGTCGCAGTCCCGCCCCCTTTTCATGACGACGCCAGGCCCAGGAAATAATTCCCAATGCATTTTTCCCATAGACATTTCTAAAAGTATTTATTTAAAGACCTTTTAAGCGTCGTACAAAGCCAACTCGAGTCGTGACAAAACATGACAACAACAAATAATTACAAAGAAGAACAACAAGAAAAAAAGTGTTGTAACCTACCGTTTTCTTCTTCTTTCTAATTATTTGTTCAGCCCGAAATTTTTTGTTTGTTGTCATGATTTCTCACAACTCGAGTTGGCTTTGTACGACGCTTTAAATGTCTTTAAATAAATACTTTTTGAAATGTCTATGAGGAAAAATTAACGGGGAATCATTTCCTGGGCCCTATAGGGGGCGGGACTGCGACGCTCTGTTGTTGTACCTAAATTGAACAAAAACCACAAAATCGTCCCAGGGTTTAATTCATGCCCCATTAATTAAAGAGGCCTTTTAAACCAGTGCATCCACAAAAGCCCGGGAACACTTGAGTCCATTCACTAAAGTCATTCATGACTCAGAGCGGCTGTGAATTGTCTCATTGATAACACAAACATCTCCCTGCCTATCCCCCTTCCTCCTCCTATCTTCACTCCGTCTCCTCCCAGTCTTCTGTAACCTGTCCAGAATGGCCCTGGAGGATGTGTGGAGCATAGTCACTGACCAGATGTGCTCCATGTTGCTTAGAAATGCTACTAATCCAGCGAGCTCGCATGGCAGTTGGACTGTAAACAATGAAACAAGCTACACACTGTTGTCTGGGGACAAAGGGTGTTAGAATAAGCCTGTTAAGTGTAGTATTGGCAGACACATGAATGTTATGAAGAGCTTGTGGACATTGACTTGGGCCGCAGTGTCGACAAACCCTTTGGACAACATTTCAGTCTAATTGACCTAACCTTGTCTAATTCATTCATTCATTTACTCAGGCTGTAACTAAGAGGACTTATATAAGACATGCAGGGCTGGGCTGGGTAGACTGAGATGATCTTTGTCGAATCTCTCTCCTTCCTTCCTTCTGTCTGTCTGTCTGTCTGTCTGTCTGTCTGTCTGTCTGTCTGTCTGTCTGTCTGTCTGTCTGTCTGTCTGTCTGTCTGTCTGTCTGTCTGTCTGTCTGTCTGTCTGTCTGTCCGTCCGTCCGTCCGTCCGTCCGTCTGTCCGTCCGTCCGTCCGTCCGTCCGTCCGTCCGTCCGTCCGTCCGTCCGTCCGTCCGTCCGTCCGTCCGTCCGTCCGTCCGTCCGTCTGTCCGTGTCTTTAAACTTGAAGGTCTATGACACACAGTTTCTAAGGGGTAGTGCTTCGATGGGATGAGCAGATCATGCATGGAAAAAAGATCTTAATCAATATAAATGTTCCACATTGACCTTTTACAGTAATAAGTGAGTCTCTATTGGCCTGGCCTGGTACAGTATGTTGTAAGACCATCATCACTGGAGTACATACATACTGTACATGCCTCCCCAGTGTGGCTGGTCCCATCAGAGCACTCACTCACTCCAACACTCTCCCTGCTTCCACTGGCCAATACTTGTTTTCACACGTCCCACTGGCTACCAATAAACAGACAATTTGTAACAAGGGGAAATTGTCACAACAAATGCCCCAAAATATGCAATTCCCCAGTCAAGAACATATGTCAGTAATGTCATCACCTATATCCCTCATTAATTAACCGGGTTGGTAATAGACATAGTATTTTTATTGTGTTCATCATCCATGTGATGATTACAGTCAGTTAAACATGTCTATACACGGACGTATAGCAAAGACTTCATCTTGTCCGCGGCAAATTTCCGTTTTTAGTTTTTGCACACCATTATTATAATGTTCTTATTTAGATCATGAGACCCAATTATACTGAATGTCAGTGTCCTGGTTTTCTTCAGAATATGCTTAGTACGACACTATGAATGTAGTTTCGGTTCTCAAATCATTTATTTGCCAATATTCCCTGTAACTCTGAGAGTGAAAGAATTGAGCCAAATGGAGCCGTAACCATTTGTTCACTCTCAGAGTTACAGACCTGTTATATGGTCATTCAGCGCTACCTCTTGTGTTTGATTGATTGATTGATTGAAGTATTTATTTACAGATTGAAGAATTACAGTACATTTCAAGCACAACTCAATCCAAGACTGTTAACTGTGGACGACACCATAAAGCATTACACTTGTTTACAATAAGGGTCCGCAAGTTCGTCCAACATGTTCAATTCATCAAAACATTTAGAGACGTACAAATATAGGCTACAGGGGGAAAAAACATACAGTGAGGGGAAAAGGGGGTGGGTGGGGGATTCAGATTTTTGTTCACTCATGTCTGTGGCACAAATGGAATTTTGACCAAAAACAATGATTATAAACAATTATAAAAAAAACCTGGATGATTGTAAAATCTGAATCCCCCACACTTTTTTTTAACCTCCTTTATGATGATTTTCTGTTCTTTGGCTATATAGAAGTATATATTTGTACGTCTCTAAATGTTATGATGAATTGAACAAGGTGGACCTTCTTGTAAACAAGTGCTTTATTGGGTCGTCCGTCCACTCACTGTTAACAGTTTTTGTATTGAGTTGTGCTTGAAATGAACTGTAATAATTCTGCAAACTGTTAATAAATACAATCAATCAATCAATCAATCAATCAATCAATCAATCAATCAATCAATCATCTACTAGACTAGACTACTAGTACAGTTTACACTACACACCGCAAGGCTCTGGTCACAGATACCGGTTAGGTGTGTTGCCCTCTTCGACCACATGGGGGCGCCAGTCTGCCAGCTAAGTACAGGAAGTCAACATTAGCAGCTGATGCTACTATAGAGGCTGCTGCTCACTTCAAACCAACAACACCGTGGAATGGCTTCTGTTGTGGTTTCTACCTCACAACACTGACCCCAGCGTCCACCGCGCAGAGGTAGCGTGCTACACGAACACTTAATACATCATTCAATACTTACTTTAGACCACATATAATAATAATAATAACGCCATTAAAGTAGCCAACCAACCAACGCCTGTCCTCTTCTGTTTAGCTAACGTCTTCAGGTAGCTAACCGCTAACTAGCTATTATCAACTTTTCATTCATTGGCCCGTTAAGCTTCTTTTCTTTGTTGGCTGCCTGCTAGCCTGCTAGGCAACGCGTTAGCTGCACTGTGGTGTGTAATGTATGTGTGTGTATGTTATATTATTATAGCAGCCGCTCGCACTGCTTATTGTCTTTTTTCCCCCCAACGTTCAGTTCTTGCAGTTTTACTTAAAGCTTAGCCAGTGTACGTGAAGGCACTGAAGTGAGCAGACTGGGTGATTTAAACTCGGTTATAGTTGCGCCGGGGTGTCGCAGGCCGACAAATGCATGGAACCACTTAACTACAAGCTTGCAGTTGATTATTATAAATCAGTAATATGATCTAACGTTAGAGTTCTTGCGCCCTACCGTCGAATTTCTTGTACACCCAGGAGGTATAACAACAGAGCAACCTTAAGTTGTCCATCGACAAAATGACTACACTTTTTTTTTTACATTTGAGAGCAAATACAACTACCTGAGAAATGTACAGTTAACTTTTTCTCACAGATCGTGTCCCTGTCCGTCCGTCCGTCCGTCCGTGGCTGTGGTGATCATGGTGGTGCTGACAGCAGCGGTGCTGCTGATGGCAGTGTGACCGAGGAGGAGGTGTGACAGTCAGGCTGACAGCCAGGCCAGCGGCGGTACCCTCCTGGTCGGTGCTGTGTGTGACAAACAACAACACAGTCCACCCACCGCCCCGCTCATGGATTCCAGCAATGACGAGGCTCTGGACATTATCATCACCAACGTGGTGGCCACCTTCAGGACCAGGTGCCACCTCAACCTGCGCACCATCGCCCTGGAGGGCATCAACGTCATTTACAAACCTGAAGTAGGGGTGAGGAGAACGGACAAGTGATTGTGTGTGTGTCACAGAGAGAGAGAGAGAGAGAGAGAAGTGGATGTCGTTATGTTATGTGTTTGCCCTAGAATGTCTGTGATCATACATATATTTCATATATTACACAGTCCTAGAACAACTGTGCCTGCTCCCGGTTTAGCTGCGTGACATGGGCGGCATAAATGTGGTCGGCCAGACAGTGGCCTTGTGGTTAGAGTGTCCGACCTGAAACTGGGAGGTTGGGGGTTCGATCCCCGGCCGGGTCATACCAAAGACTGTAAAAATGAAATGGGACACAATGCCTCCCTGCTTGGCACTCTGCGGACCCCCATTTGAAAATATATGCCAGGGACCCCCATGAGAGAAGATCTTTACGGCTCTAGCAGTGATTCTCAACCTGTTTTATTTCAAGGACCCCCAATTTGACATGCCTTGGGCTATGGTCTGGACCCCCATTTAATGGCATTTCTATCTCTGAGACCCCAAATTATATTGTGAAATCAAAGTTAATTTAACTCTGAGTTACAGACCCATAAGGGTCCATTCATCATTTAGCTGGGGACCCCCTGGAACTCCCTCAAGGACCCCACTTTGGGAACCACTGTGTTAGAGTACACATTTCAATTAGAGAGAGAATACCCCCCCCCCCCCCAAGCTACCTTTTACTGACTTGAATGCTTTCTTTTTGTAATTGAAAGTGCTGTTTTACCCTGCCTGTTTTTTGTAGTGTAAAGAAGGACATGGATATTGTGGATAGTTAGATGCCCTCTGTAGAGTCTCTCTGTACTAGTAAATGTGTTGTTGTGAATGATGTCTTAACCAGCTCACTTTGTGTGCGTTATGTTTTTGTGTTCAGAAAGTCTTGATGAAGCTTCGCAAGCCGAAGATCACAGCCTCCATCTGGTCCTCAGGGAAAATCATTTGCACTGGAGCCACCAGGTAAGCACACTGGCACACCAGGGACGTACACACACAGACCTCATAGGGGGCTTCAGCCCTGCCCTTTTAACCGTCTGTGAAACAACTGTGCTCTCCAGACCACGAATGCAGCATTTACTACAGTGGAAACAGATTAATATAGTATGAGAGTGGCGACACTAGCGTTAACTCCCATTGTAACCTATGGCTGGAGTTCCAGCCATAGGTGCAATGTTTGGAACTATAGCCCATAGGCACCCGCTTTGGAAATATAGCCCATAGGCACCCGCTTTAGAACTATAGCCCATATGCACCCGCTTTAGAACTATAGCCCATAGGCACCCGCTTTAGAACTATAGCCCATATGCACCCGCTTTGGAACTATAGCCCATAGGCACCCGCTTTAGAACTATAGCCCATATGCACCCGCTTTGCGGTGAGATCAAAGCGTGTCGCTACTCTCCTACTCTACACTCTGCGTGGAAGAAATGCAAATGCCACTCCTTTCTTTCCATGTCATGCTAGAAGGCAGCATTCAGGAGAACTTGCTTTTTATCCCTCCGAAGTCTCCTGAACTTGAACACAGCATTTTGCATTGAACAAATTAGTTTAGAAATCCATGTCGTTACACCTGCATCTCCACTAGCTAAAGAGTGCTGGTGTTGCGCCCCGAAAATAGCTGATCTACAAGCTTGTGAGCTTGTAGATCTGCTATTTTTGCAATTTTTGTCCAAAGGTGCCCTCTTACGGGATAAAAGTGAAGGTTAAAAACTTTAACTTCTTTAATTGGTTGTCCGTAGATAGAACATGTAGAAAAATCCCCACCTAGCTCAAATCACCCTCCTGACTTCCACCTGTAAACACGGTGATGTGATGTATTTACCAGCAGTCTCTGAACACAGAGAGACTCTTCTAGACGTCTATACGGGTTAATGGCAATGAACCCTTGTTGTGCATGTGCGTTAACATGCATGCACATGTTTGTGCAAATCTATGCCCCCTACTCATACCTGCTTTCCCCTCATCCTCTTCCCCCAGCGAGGACGACGCTAAGCTGGGGGCCCGCAGGCTGGCACGCTGTCTACAGAAGCTGGGCTTCAGGGTGAGAATGACCCACCGTGTTGGTTTTATGAAGCACGTCACTGCTTCTCAAAGCTTTAACCCATTCTGACCTGAGATCAGATTCATACGAGGTTTCCGCCGGACACACACTGGTCTGATGAACCCATTCTGACCTGAGATCAGATTCTAAAAATGTCAGTCGCTCTTCAATTTTTCAAAAATAGCAGACCTACAAGCTCGTATCGCGCCACTCGGTGGCGCGATATGAGCTTGTAGATCTGCTATTTTTAAATAGCTAAAGCATAACATGATGCTGACACCAAAATGGGTGCCCGGTCAGAATGGGTTAAGCTTGAGAAGATGCCTTTGGTGTCAAACCTACAAAAATACATTTGGAATTAATAATGAATTTAGCTGAATTGAGAACTACTTAACGAGAGTAACTCTTTCTTTTTTGTGACGGCTACAGAAAATATTCGGCAGAAAATAGTATATGCAATTAATTCATTCAAAAGTGCTGAATAAATGTATTATGGACCCATAATAGTGATTATTATTTAAGTTAAGCTTTACCATAATCATGTCTTTTGCCATTTCACATATATATTGTTTTCCATACACCCACATGGCAGCACAAACGCTAAACAAAACATCAGGATTATGTCCATGAATACTGATTCTGCTGATGGTTTCTTAGTTATCATACAGATAAATACACTGGTTTCTGTGTGTGTACACCTCAACTAAACTCAACATATATTTGTAATTTTGTATATCCCTTAATCACTGTTACGGTCTCAAAGGGCTTTACATGCCCACATACGACAAAGGAAACAAACGACACCCGCTGGTCCTTAATCAGGCAAGGAAAAAGTTCCAGGAAAATACCCTTTGTGGACAAAGAAAGGGCATAAATAAATCCAAGGAAAAGAGTGAGAAATAACTCTTGTTACTCTGTGTGTGTGTGTGTGTGTGTGTGTGTGTGTGTGTGTGTGTGTGTGTGTGTGTGTGTGTGTGTGTGTGTGTGTGTGTGTGTGTGTGTGTGTGTGTGTGTGTGTGTGTGTGTGTGTGTGTGCGTGTGCGTGTGCGTGTGTGTGTGTGTGTCTATGCAGGTGCGGTTTTCAGACTTCAAGGTGGTGAATGTGTTGGCGGTGTGTTCCATGCCATTTGCTGTCCACCTTGTCAACTTTACTAACAACAACCGACCTATTGCAAGGTATTTAATGACATGCAAACAGCTAAAAGGTGGGGAGAGCTTTTGGGGGGTTGATTGAGGACCAGGTCAGGCATGCTGCATCATTCTGGATCATTTGGAGGATGCCATCATGGGGCCAATATAAGGAGGAAGGTTCAGTAGTCAGGCTTTGAGATGACTGAGGCGTGAATAAGGAGCTGGGCAGACTCCTGGGCGAGAAAGGATCTGATCCTTCAGGGGTTCCCAAACTGGTGCGTGCACCCCTTGTGGCGGTTTTATGGTGTTATTTAACACAAACGGCAAAATTCGGTAAAACACTGTTGTAAGGAGATGTATAGAGCAGCTGTGGGAGTATACAGCAGCTGCATGTCTCTCAGTGCAGTGACATTCTGTGATTATTTGCCATAATCATATTAAAAAAAGTATAATTTTCGGCCAAATACAACAAGACTGAGTATTGGAGGGTGCGTCAGCTATAGGTCAGGAGGTAACTGGGGGTGCGCGGCCAAAAAGGTTTGGGGACCGCTATAAAGTGTAAACCTGCAGGAACAACTGACCGCAAACGCTGCCATTGAATGTGTGCCTTGAAGCGCAGCTGACTGACTGTCCAGGAGAACACAGAGGGTTCCACCGCTAAACCCCTTATCCCTAAACTTCTTTGCCTTTTTTTTTTTACTATTTTGCAAAACACTTTTGAATAGTTAAAATGGCCAGTCTACAAGCTCACAACGTGTCAATGTAGATTGGCTAGTTGAACTATAAAAAAATGTTTTTCAAAATAGTAAAAGAAAAAAGGCAAAGAAGTTTAGGGATAAGGGGTTTAGCGGTGACGAAAATGGAGCCCTCAGTGTTCTTACACACTGGCAGTTAGAAAGAGGTGTTGATGGAACAATGTGCCGCCACACATGAGTTTGTAGGGTTTTTTTGTGCTATTTTTAAGAAAATGTGTTATTAAATCGCACTTAAATGGTTAGTTTTATTCAACATAAAATATTGTAAATGTGTTTTATAAGAGTGATAGTACTACAAGATCTTGACAGTTTGTCCTTTGGTGGACATTTGGGCACAAATTAACCGTGGGAATTGGGATCAGCCAATATCACCAGCAGGTGTAGCTGGTGATCATAAAGTGCTGGGGAAAAAAAAACTGCACATGATTTTATTCCTGTATGTGTGGGGATAGGGCGGTCTCTAGTGGTGAAAACCCTGCTCTTGCTTGAATATTATTATTTATAAAGGAACACCGGGGGATTTTATGAGCATAAACACCTCCCTCGTGTCCAGTAGACTTGAAACTTGTGTGGTAGTTACTAGTTAGTGATATACACTAATTGTAACTGCGGTTATTTATCATTATCATTGTGTTTTTAATAATCATAAAATGCAAAGGGCTGTGACTGATGTATTAAATGTGCAGCATTGTTTGGTTGACTCAATTACTCGGGTACATTTCAGTAGCGTTTTAACTAATGACATTGGACAAAATGTAAAAACAACAACTGTCACCTCCATGCTTAAGTACAACATGTAGTCAAAAGCTATCGGCAGACAACGGTGTGTTTTAGTTTAGAGTTTTTAGACCAGTATGGTCTTTAAAATCACTGAATGTGACATTTACAGATATTGGTTACTGGATATAATAATGTATTGGCTACAGAATTGTAGCGGGGGGGTCATTATTCACCCACCTATTTCATTTCTGCGAAATGGCACGATGAGACATTTGTTTATCATCAGAATAATTTATTTGTGAGAGATATTTTGAGGTACATATTAATAGTGAACTGTGTGTGTGTGTTTCAGTTATGAGCCAGAGCTACATCCTGCTGTCACATATCATATTAATGGTGAACTGTGTGTGTGTGTTTCAGTTATGAGCCAGAGCTACATCCTGCTGTCACATATCATATTAATGGTTAATTGTGTGTGTTTCAGTTATGAGCCAGAGCTACATCCTGCTGTCACATATCATATTAATGGTGAACTGTGTGTGTGTGTTTCAGTTATGAGCCAGAGCTACATCCTGCTGTCACATATCATATTAATGGTGAACTGTGTGTGTGTGTTTCAGTTATGAGCCAGAGCTACATCCTGCTGTCACATATCATATTAATGGTGAACTGTGTGTGTGTGTTTCAGTTATGAGCCAGAGCTACATCCTGCTGTCACATATCATATTAATGGTGAACTGTGTGTGTGTGTGTGTGTGTGTGTGTGTTTCAGTTATGAGCCAGAGCTACATCCTGCTGTCACATATCATATTAATGGTGAACTGTGTGTGTTTCAGTTATGAGCCAGAGCTACATCCTGCTGTCACATATCATATTAATGGTGAACTGTGTGTGTGTTTCAGTTATGAGCCAGAGCTACATCCTGCTGTCACATATCATATTAATGGTTAATTGTGTGTGTTTCAGTTATGAGCCAGAGCTACATCCTGCTGTCACATATCATATTAATGGTGAACTGTGTGTGTGTGTTTCAGTTATGAGCCAGAGCTACATCCTGCTGTCACATATCATATTAATGGTGAACTGTGTGTGTTTCAGTTATGAGCCAGAGCTACATCCTGCTGTCACATATCATATTAATGGTGAACTGTGTGTGTGTTTCAGTTATGAGCCAGAGCTACATCCTGCTGTCACATATCATATTAATGGTTAATTGTGTGTGTTTCAGTTATGAGCCAGAGCTACATCCTGCTGTCACATATCATATTAATGGTGAACTGTGTGTGTTTCAGTTATGAGCCAGAGCTACATCCTGCTGTCACATATCATATTAATGGTGAACTGTGTGTGTGTTTCAGTTATGAGCCAGAGCTACATCCTGCTGTCACATATCGGATCAAAACCCTCAAGGCTACTGTGCAGGTTTTCTCTACCGGCAGCATAACAGTTACAGGTAATGCTCTCTCTCTAGTGCACACACACCTGTACTTCTCTCTCTTTCTTGCTCTCTCTCTCTCTCTCTCTCTCTCTCTCTTGCTCTCTCTCTCACCTCTAATAACTAAAAGCCAGCTTAAGAGATTGAGGCCGCATTCAGGGGTTGACACTAAGGGTTGCCCACCTGCCCCCTGGCAGGTAAATAAAGGATTTGGGGCATGTGGAGTTGGCTTTCAGGTTGCCTGACCGGGCAAGTAATCGTTTGAGAGTGGATGTAACCATCTATAAACACAACACCAGAGTGGAATGTAAAATAAAAGCACTGTTGCTACATTTAAAAATATAAAATAACTAAGTGAATAATAAGTGTGAACCCTTAGTCATATTCATACAGGAGGTATTTGCCATAAAAATAATTGGTATTGACATTTTTTATCAGCCCCCGAATGTAAAAAATAAATACAAAATAATATTGTTAAATTGAACTGTAATTCAAACTTTACCCATACTTTTATAATGGACAATTTACTTTTGGGGCAAGTGGGCATGGCGTTTGGGCAAGTAGAACAGGACCTGTACTTGCCCGGCGGGCAAGTGCCTCTGAGACCTTAGTGTCAACCCCTTAATAAAACATTCCATTAGTCTATTCGTTTGTTAATATTTTAATTCCCCCAGCGATTTTACTTAAAAGTAAAATCTCTTGATTTGATTGTTGTTATATATGGCATACACAAGGCCAGTGAATAGATTTAAAGAATATTGCTGGTGTGTTATCAGTTTTCACATTTAATCACATCAACATAATTTCATCAATCAAAATGCAGACGTTTTGGGATGTCCTAAATTGCATATTTTAGTACTGTATGTATGTAAGTATTGTTTCATATCTCTGCTGCCAGGAAGAAACCACTTTTTCAGGAAATGAAGAAAAACAAAGCAATAATGCCTCCTCAAAGTTGGTGTTGTAACTTTATATACTGTCAATTAGAGGCCTCTCATGCATATGGTGGAGTTAGCTGTTTTAGCAGACAGTGAGTTTGAGGGTCCAATGGAGTTAAGAGGTTTTGCCAAAGCGTGTTTTACTACTTTTCATTGGTTCAATGTTGTTGTTTTTTTTTTTTTTAAGATATTTTTTTTGCGGCTTACGCCTTTTATTGATTTTTTTTTAAGGGACAGATAGTAGGCTGACAGGAAACGGGAGAGAGATGGGGGGATGACATGCGGTAAAGGCCGTGTCAGGTCCGGGAGTCGAACCCGCGGCACACCGCGACTGGATCACCAGTCCGGTGCCCAGACCGTTACGCTACGGCCTGGGCCGTTCAATGTTGTTTTAACCATCACACAGACGTAAAATGTGTTCAATCGCACTGATTAATGCAAACAATGATATGATATGATTATGTTGACGTGAAAAATGGTGGTAGTATCGGTATGTGTATGTTTGACCCATCTTGGTGGCTGTGGCTCAGGAGGTAGAGCAGGTCGTCCAATGATCCCTGGGTCGGCAGTTCGAATCCCGGCTCCTCCTCCTGTCCACATGTCGAAGTGTCCTTGGGCAAGACACTGAACCCTACATTGCCTCCAATGAGTCGGTCGGTGTGAGCTTCGCCACCATTGGTGTGTGAATGTGGGAAGTGAGGACGCTGGCGTCGACTGTTCGCCGCTTCACCTCCCAATGTATGAATGAATGAACCATTGTAAAGGGCTTTGAGCACTTGGAAAAACGCTATAAAAATGCAATTAATTAATTCATTATCTCTCTCCCCCACCCTGTCTCAGGACCAAATGTGCAGGCGGTGGCGACAGCAGTGGAACATATTTACCCTCTACTGTTCGAGTGTGCGAAACCTAAAAAACAAAGAGAAGCGAAGGATTAAACAGAAGACCGGTCTCATCATCACCCGTTTGTGGCAAGTGACGAAGCACCTTATCCCTTTGGATGTGTTTGGATCGTTGTTTGTTTTTTATCGCTGTGCGTCTGCAGCCACAAACCTACAATATTGGCTGAGAGAATGACCTGGAATCCTTCCATTCCTTCTTCTTTTGTTTTGTTTTTAACTGTTTTTAACAGTTCTCCCCCCCCCCCCCCCCCCTCACTAAATCTGAAATTCCCTTTTTGTGGATTGTTAACCGTTTTTGACCCTCGCTAAACTCTTAACCAACATGTCTGCTCTTAACAAGCTTCACTGACACTGAGAGCGGTGGAGCTTTTGGGATACTTTATTCCTTCCTCTCTGGGTGTTCTTGCATGAACCGCAAACCAAGCCAGTCTTCAGTAACTTGTGCTAAAACACGTAACAATAGTGATACTGTCACAATGAAATGAATCAGTGTTTTTAACATTTGGGGATGCCTTGTCTAAGTTGTCTTATGTACCGTGTATACACAGCCACACGTCCCAGTTTAAGACTCCACTTTCTCTGGGAGAATCTCCGTCCACAACCTGTTTTTAGAAGTAGAATTTGCTCTTATATGTAGAATGATACTAAGACCCCGAAACACACTTATTATTAAGTACCGGTAGGCAAATGTGGTTGCTTCGAGCTACGCAGTCGATTTAACGTGTTGTTGCATTTTCCTCACCTGAAACTGTCAACGCAATGGAGACACAACCAGTGTTGTAAGCAGGGTTTCTACAGCAGGATGAAGCCGTCTTCGATTTGGGTTCTCTTCCGTTTCTCTCAATGTAACAGGATATAGTTGCAATCTTTCTGAGGGTGTATTTATTTACCTCCCAGGGTACAAAATAATACACATTGGATATATGTAATGCAAAAGGATTTCATCTCCGGTGCCATTAGAAACATTGGAGAACATTGGACACAGAAAGGCATTAATTAACTTTTTTGTTAACCCCAATGTAGTCATTGCAAATTCCTTCTACATGTTTATAGTCCCATGTTTACAGTCCCATCACTGCCAACCCCTATTGGTCTGTGGAGGTAACCAAACCACCTATAGACAAGGAGACTGCAGCGTGTTTTTCACCCCACAGTGAGGAGTTTCACCAGTAGGACCATGTAATGCATGTGGAGGAACACAGTAACACACCATCCCTCGCACATTTCAACCCCCAGTGACCAACATGTAGACAAGAGACAGAGAGAGCCAATCCCTGCCAGTTTCCCGCCATTCGAACACGTTCGATCGTGTTGGTTGGAGCGGCCCGGCCATCCCATGATGGTGGTGGTCATAAACTTACGCCCCCACGCCAACCCGGACGCCCTTTTAATAATCATTTTAATTGACCAAGTGTCGCTGAGGAAATGATGTGTACATTTTGTTCACTTCCTCCATTTAAACATTTACCTCTTACACCTAATTCTGTAACCTTTAAAATATCGTCCCCCTCCACAATACATAAATATCAAGCTTGTCTGCTGGTAAGTCTTGACCGCCCTAATCGTAACCCAAATGGTGTCTTTTACGTATTGAGAACATGGAGGACGTTTGTTGCATGTCTCGGTCCCCTGCATCAATGTCCTCTATTGTGATTTGTGAGGAACTTGAGGATAAATGGCCCAATTCTTGACCGTCTTTACTACTATATTCATTGTTGTGCACCAAAATAGGACCTGGATTATTCATATCCAAAATGTAACATTTGTCCATAATCAAATGTTGACCTTCACAAATGCTCTGTACAGTATGTCACACAGTAGTCCTCAAAGAGTTGGGACATTTTGTTAGCAAGGATATTATATACTGTAAACTTACTAGTACACAAAAAAAATTTTTTTTTTCAAACAAGAAAATGAAATGTGAAGAATTAAGCATTCTGACTCGGAAACAAAATGCTCCTGTAATCCCTACCGACATGGGGCTGATGTCAGCCCCGAACCGACCCCGTCCTACATCTGTGAATAGAGGTAACGTCTTGGATTGGTGTATCTGGTGGTACAGTATATGTTATGGATAATATGGCTTTGACATAATGATGTGTCATCTACCTGGACATAAGATACTTGGACTGAATATTAGTGTCCAACCAAGCTATGGGACACTCTTCTTTGTGTTATTAAAACTTTTGTATTTTGTATTTAAAAAAAGAAAAATGACGACAAAAAAAAAAAACTGAATAAAGTAAGCTACTATGACAATGTTGTATATGTTTTACTGTCTTAATCTTTACATTGTTTTGTCTCATTTGCAAGTCTTGAAATGCCAAATAAGTTTAGTAATGGAGCCTGGATCAACACAGGTCTCTTCCAGGTCTGTTGAAGAGGGGCGCAACAACGCAAGCTCTTTGTTCCCCACTTAGAATAAACCTAAACCAGAAACCTAACCTAGTCATTTTTATAATTCTAATAAGATTAAAAGTACTTTAGCAACTTTGTCTTAGTGTTACTTTTAGTAGCAATTCTGATTTAAGCTCAGTCTTTGAACAATCCATTGAACTTTAGGCCTGCCTAGGCTACGGTACTTAAACTATCTAGTCTTAGCCAACTAAAAATTAACACTGGCATAAAATAAACTAAAACATAATTGCTCAGACTCTTCAACAAAGATGGCAAAAACAAACATTCTTTGTTCTGTACTTAAACCTAAACCCTAAACCCTAAGGTAAGTGGGGAACATAAAACCTGGGGAACATAGGGATGACCCCGTTGGTAACCACATAGTTCTGGTCCAGTTCTTACAGCGAGTCTCTCTCTGACGCCCTGTGGAAGTCCCTTCCGCAGCCCTCTGGTGATATTCTCACTCCCGTGCGAGTGTTTACAATTCCCAGCAAATAAACAAAACGATGTAACTACTCACCGACACAAAGCCTGTTAGACCTTGGTAAAAATCTATTCTCGAAGCTGGGAAGCATCTCAAGTCCCCAGCTTCTCTCTAAAATGCGTTAAAATTAATGTTAAAACGCAATGTACCCTGAATTTACCGGGCAGAGTCATTTCTTCTACTACGGAATTTCCGGGTTTTGCCTGCGCCGATCTGGTTGGTTTCATTTTATTTAATGATTAAAATAGTGCATTTTAGAGAGAAGTAAAATGTAACCACACAGACCCTTATTAGTTCTTTAACTCTTGAGAGTTTAAAATGAAACCAAATCGACTCGGACTACTGTACATTTGGTTTCATTTTACGCTCTCGATTGTTAAACGTCTGCATTACTTAATTTACCAGAAGTCTACATAATTGGAGAATGTAGAATAATTAATAATAATCAACACCTGTTGTCTCTCCTAATGGTACCAACATCAATACAGCATGGAATTGTGGACAAAATCGACAAGAAAATATTCGTAGTCTTTGATCTGAGGCGCTAAATCTCATCAAATGGTGGTCCGTGGCTCAAATGGCGAATAGATAATGGGCATTGACATGAAATGGATTGAAAACCACTGATATAAAGAGGTTTCAAATTGTGACACTTCCAAATCTTCGAATGGAAAAAATGAAAACGCAGTAGGTAGGTAAAAATTACAAAACCTTTATTTATTGAGAACAGCTGTTTAATGCATTTCATTTCATTAACACAAGTAAAAACAAATTTGAATGGGAATCATGTCTTGTAGTTTTTTAATGTGTGTGTATAAAACTATTTGCATAATTTGATGCAGGGGAGTGTGTGTGTGTGTGTGGGGGGGGGGGTACATACAATAGTACTACTTCTGTACATATAGGCAATGATTAGTTTAGCCCAGCCATGTTTTATATTGAGTAAAACATTTTGGTGCTCTGATAGGGTGGCGATTAGAAATTGCAGCCTTTTCATTTAGAAATCCATGTCGACATGGATGTGTTGCTGTCTGGAATAACAGCGTCAGGACTGGTCCTGAAACTGCAGTCTCATGGACGACTTATTCTAAAGGGCTTGGTAAAAAAAAAATGTATAAAACACACCATGGTGTGAGTTTCAATAATCTTTGTTGGTTACCTGATTAGAAAGAAAGGCATGTGGAGGGAAGACTCAAGAACAAGACTATTAAATTATAATTCCCAAATATACCATACTACCTAGTAGTACCTACCACCTTATCTCTTAGACAATGATGTGTGTTCCAGTAGGTCTGACAAACATTTGCATCGGTACATTCAAGTGTATTATGGTGAGCAGCAGATAAAAAACGACATCTTTAAAATGCAGTAAGAATGAGAACATTGTTTAGGATCCAACTGTGAAAACGTCTGCAGACCGTAAACAAAAACATACAATATACTGTACATGTAGTCTCGTGATACAATATACTGTACATGTAGTCTCATGATACTAACTAGAACTCAGAGTTCTTCACCTATACTGTACCAATTGTGGGGATTTCTAAATGCAAGGTAGTTAATGTCCAGACCTATGCCTAGTGCTTTGGAAACATTCTTTTTAAGCTCTTGTTTCCACCCAGATTTATCAATGAAAGCCTGGAGATGAATTGTTCCTTAGTCTCTAGTTGAGCAAAGTGTTTAGAAAACTGACTTGTAAGTCATTGGGTAAGATTAGTATTTGATTATAAATAAGTAAATAATTTGGATTTCCCTGTGGAAAAGCAGCCATTGTCTTCATATGTACATTTTCTTTACTCCAATTACCTTTCTGGTACTGAAATAGCAATTCCACTGGAGTTGTTGAAGATATAACGCCAAATGTTGGAGAGAGAGAAAGCTCTTGAACAAATGAAGGCCTTCAGCATTAGAATCTCTTGTTAGAGAATATGAATGAATGAATGAAAAAAAAAAATCTACTCTTGGGGCATCCTCTCTTTACCCCCCTTTTCAACAAGCAGGAGTGACTCAGTTAATGAAGTTCACAGTTTCAACCATCGCTACATCCTTCCATTCCTGCCCGTGTACAATGTTCTCCACCCCGCCTTGTTTCCTCCTTTCAGGTGAACCCGCTATGCAGAAAGAACGTTGAGCAGGAGGGGGAGAAAGGTCATCACGACACGGGTCAGAAAAGGAGTGCACTGCATTACACACCCACGCATTCTTGCAGGTGAAAATGTGTAAGTATGGGATCTTGTCAGTTGCTGTTGGTAGGATTGTCCGTGTTCCTTTGGCCCTCAGCATGAAGTCTTCTCACTCATGGTTTCAGAGGGTAACGCACTGTGGACAGTCTCTGTGGACGTCCTCCTGAGCAGGTTCTGGAACCGCTTACAGAACCTCACCTCAAAGTGTTTCCTGGGATGAGAGAGAGAGAGAGAGAGAGAGAGGAGTGTTAGGTGTGTGTAAAGCTGTGATTTCTCCTTGGTGCCAAATGTTCCCCTTTTCTCATTTCTCAAGTATTAACTTGCGATCGATCATCACCGATAGTGTACAGTCTGTACACCTAGGCCTAAACTGCAGTAGTTGCGAACGCAGTGAGCCACTTACTATGACAGCAGGGGCTGAGTGTCTGTGTGTCACGCTGTGTGTGTGTGTCACGCTGTTACACCACCGGCCCGCCACCAGAGGGCGCAGCTGTGGCACGCACGCACGCACGCACACACACACACACACACACACACACACACACACACAGGGCGCAGCTGTAGCACACACACACACAACCACACACACACGAGCTGCGTTCGCTTCACGCGTTTGCGCGTCTTACTTGTTTAAACCCTAATGATATTTCCCCAGCTCTTCCTCACATCGTAATGTTCATCGTAATAAAATAAATAAAAATCACACTTGTGTGAAGTGAGGGGCGCCCACTGTGGCTGCCACACGACGTCATAAGCAATCATAAAAAGTCCTTAGACTAGGCTGATCTCACGCAGGGACATACAGTACTGTAAGTAAGCACAAAAAGTCAAGAAAGCATTGCCATGGAGACATGAATGCAGCGTGTTATTGAATTAAACGGTATCAGAAAGAAAACAGAGGTACAGTAAGGGAACATACAGTAAGCAAGAAACTTTGTAATGTAACTATAATAACCCAGTAACGTACTGTTCAATAGCTTTAATACCAAAAACACATTGGGGCATAATCTACAAAATGTGCATGGTCACTAGTCAAAGTGTGCACTAGTCTGCAGTACAATCAAACTATATCCCACGATTTTGTAACCCATTTTTCACCCCTGTGTCAATTATCTAATGTGGTCCATGGGCTCTACACACCCTCCACCAACCTAGGGAGAGCAACAGAATTGAACTCATGCTTCCTTCATACATGAGTGTCCAAGTCGCTCCACCTGACAGGGTGGAGTTTCCCTGGTTGGACGTAGCGCGTGGAAGGAACACGTTATTCCAACCAGTTCCTTTCCCCTCCATCAGGCGCCCTGGCTGGCCAGGGGGAGGCAGTTTAGAGACCAGGATTACTGCATGTATTTTGTGAGGGTACCTACCCTATAGGGTACACGGGGAGAACATACAAACTCCACACAGAAAGGCCCTTTCGCCAAACCCGCCTCGGGTATGGGCACTGATGACGCGGAGGAGAGGACACGCCGCCAGCGCCCACAGCGTCCCGAGCGGGAATCGAACCCAGGACCTTCTAGCTGTGAGGCGACATCACTTGCAACATGTTGGTTGATCATAGCCTTAACTGAACTCGGTGAACTTGTAGAACTCGGTGAACTCGTAGAGCATGTTTGACAGTGAATCTCAGG
>NC_139717.1:6175543-6280543 GCF_964188405.1 Protomyctophum parallelum
GTACTGTAAATTCTACAAACTGTTAATAAATATTTCAATCAATCAATCAATGCACTGAAAGGGAAATTCTTGGCCCGAAACTGAATACCGAATATAGGAAACAGTTGGCCGAATATCCGAATATGATTAATATTATATATATATATCTTTTTTCCTACCATTGCTGTCATGGCCGTATCTTAAAGCTACCTGATTTATGGCAAAATAAATGGTTATGGCAAAACTTAACTTAAATAATAACCATTAACCACCAACATTTATTCTGCTCTTTTGAATGCATTAATTGCATACACTATTCGGTGATATATTTTCAGCCTATTCGGGCCGAAACCGAATAGGCCGAAAATGCATTTATAGCCATTTTATGCCGAATACTTTCTGCGGCTGAATATTCGGTGCATCACTAATATACAGTATTCTTTATGTAGACATCACATTAAGATAAGAGTTTACTTTACAAATCTGAATAGAGCCTCAGGGCTCCCTCACAAAGCTTGCTTGCATAATAGTACTGTAGCAAATTCTTGCTTAATTTATAAATATATACAGTAATTTGGTATTTCCTGAGAAAAAAAGAGACAATTTGATAAGATTTGGCTGCTCCTTTTTTTTCCATTACTTTAGTAGAAACAATTAATGGACAGGATACCACTGATATGGTTGACTGTACGCCATTTTCTTTTCAGATGTTTTCCATGAGCATTTCATCATCTTACTGTTTTATTCTATAGTATGCAGTGTCACTGAGCAGTATGGGTGGGAGGGCTTTCTTTATCTTTTTGTCTTTTTTCTTTCCTCTTTTTTTGTTTTCTATAACAGAAAAATGTATTTCATATCATAATGTTTGTGTAACAATGTATAACCTATTTGACAAAAAAAAAGAAATATATAATTTATAAATGAGTGTGTGTGTGTGTGTGTGTGTGAGTGTGCACATGTGCGCACGTGTTCTTACTCGGTCCGAGACTAATGGAGAAAGCTGCCACATACACCAGCAAGCTGATCAGTGATACCCACTTCAGTGACTGGGACACTTCCACACGAGTCCTGGCTCCGCCCGACCCCGCTGTCCCCTGAGCGCTGTCTCCGTCAGTCCTCTGCGCGCCCCCCACCCCCACCCAGCCCGACCCCGCTGTCCCCTGAGCGCTGTCTCCGTCGGTCCTCTGCGCGCCCCCCACCCCCACCCCCACCCAGCTACCCATCCACCGCTCTCGCTCCTCAGAGTCGCTGCTGTTCCATCGCTCCAGAAAGGCGGTGGTCAGATTGCCGCCGTCCTCCACAGCGGTGGCGTTAGAAGCCCCCCACCACGCCCTGCTGTGGGAGTGGTTGAGTGCAGAAGAAGAAGGGCTCTGACACAGGCTGGTGAGGCTGGTGTGGCTCTGCGCCGTCACCACGCCCAGCATGGTCAGCGACATGCACATGGTGACGGCGCCCACGCACAGGAAGCTCTTGGGCCCCAGGCGGTCCACCAGCAGCACGGCGGGCACGGTGCCCAGCACCTTGACCGCCCCGAAGCCCGTGGAGGCCAGGGCGGCCGCCGCGTCGCTGTCGAAGCCCACGCTGCGGAGGAGCGGCGAGGCGTAGGAGAGGACGTTGGGCTGGCCGGTCACCTGCTGCAGGAACACCAGCGCCACGCCCGTCAGCAGACGCGAGCGCAGGTTGGCCTCGGCGCCGAACAGCTCCCGGAAGCCGTGCCGCGACTCCTCCTTGAGCGCCACCTCGATGTCCCGGAGCTCCGCGGCCACGTCTTCCACCTTGGCCCCGCCGCCCCTGAGTCTGAGCAGCACCGCCATGGCCTTCTTGGGCCTGCCCCGGGCCACCAGGAAGCGTGGGCTGGGCGGGAGGAGCAGGAGCGCGGCGACCTGCAGCAGCACGGGCGGTATCACCAGCCCAAAGACGTACTTCCAGCCGTAGGGCAGAGCGCCGAAGGCGTAGCTGCAGCCGAACCCGGCCAGCACGCCGAGCACCACCATCAGCTCGTAAAGCGTCACCAGCAGGCCCCGGCGCTCCCGCGGCGAGATCTCAGCGATGTAGAGACACGCCGCCGTGCCCGACAGCGCCGTCCCCATGCCCACCACCACCCGGCCCAGCGTCAGCGCCGCCAGCGACGTGACGGCCATCAGCACCACGCTGCCGGCCACCACCAGGGCGGCGCTGAGGAGCATGGAGGCCCGCCGGCCGTAGCGGTCCAGCAGGGGGCCGCTGGCCAGGCAGACGAGCAGAGCGCCGAGCAGGAGGGAGCTGACCAGCAGCTCCTGCTCCCGGCAGGACAGCGACAGGACGCCCCGCAGCTGGAGGAGGACCCCGGAGGTCACGCCCATCTCGTAGCCCAGGATCAGGCCGCTGAGGGAGGCCACGGCGGCCGCCAGAGACACCAACTGGCTGCACCCTGGGGAGAGGAGAGGAAAGATAGGATGAGGATACAGAGACACCAACTGGCTGCACCCTGGGGAGAGGAGAGGAAAGATAGGATGAGGATACAGAGACACCAACTGGCTGCACCCTGGGGAGAGGAGAGGAAAGATAGGATGAGGATACAGAGACACCAACTGGCTGCACCCTGGGGAGAGGAGAGGAAAGATAGGATGAGGATACAGAGACACCAACTGGCTGCACCCTGGGGAGAGGAGAGGAAGGGAAGATAGGATGAGGATACAGAGACACCAACTGGCTGCACCCTGGGGAGAGAGGAAGGGAAGATAGGATGAGGATCAATATGAAATCAGGTATCTATTTAATTTTTTAAGATATTGTTTTGGTACCCTCTCAAAAAACATGCAGTAATCCTGGTCTCTAAACTGCCTCCCCCTGGCCAGCCGGGGCGCCTGATGGAGGGGAAAGGAACTGGTCTCTAAACTGCCTCCCCCTGGCCAGCCGGGGCGCCTGATGGAGGGGAAAGGAACTGGTTGGAATAACGTGTTCCTTCCACGCGCTACGTCCAACCAGGGAAACTCCCCCCTGTCAGGTGTAAAGGAGCAACTTGGACACTAATTGACACAGGGGTGAAAAATGGGTTACAAAATCGTGGGATAAGAAAAAGAATAAATATATATATATTGTTTTGGGGCTTTTTGCCTTTATTGATAGATTTACAGTAGTTAGACAGGAAAGGGGGAGAGAGATGGGGGGGGGGGGGGAAGACACACACACACACACAGCAAAGTTCGTCGAGCTCAGGACTCGAACCCGCGACACGCTGTCAGGCTGCCAAGGTGCCTGGAGCGCTCGGCCGGCCAAGATGCAAAGATTTGAGTTAAAAACATTCGCTGTGAAAGAAGCAAGCTTGTAGATCTGCTAGATCATCAATAGCTAAAGTAACATGCTTAAACCGGGGGGGGGGGGGTTCCAGTCCTGAATGGGTTAATTATGCGAGGTATCTTGTCTATTCTTGTGAAGTTAGGCAATATGTTGCATTTACGCATACATTATGTCATTGTAAGGCAGTGTAAAATAACTATCAATTATCAAACTTTAACCCTAAGCAGAGGAAAAACAGATTTCAAGGAATTGTGCACAGCCATAAAAGCACGGTGCATGTAGCTTCCCCCACGGTGCTGACTGTAGAATTTAGAAGGTCAAAAGTTCCCAGAAAGAATGCTAAAGCAATCTAGGAAGTCATTATGCATTATGTGCTTAATGTGTCCGTGTGTGTGTGTGTGTGTGTTTGTGCGAGCGAGCGAGCGAGGCGAGCGAGCGAGCGAGTGTGTGTGTGTGTGTGTGTGTGTGTGTGTGTGTGTGTGTGTGTGTGTTTGTGTGTGTGTGTGTGTGTGTGTGTGTGTGTGTGTGTGTGTGTGTGTGTGTGTGTGTGTGTGTGTGTGTGTGTGTGTGTGTGTGTGTGTGTGTACGTGTGTGTGTGTGTGTGCGTGAGTGCATGCGTGACTGGGTGTGCATGTGTGTGTCTGATAACTAACTTGACTTGCATCAATCAATCACTGTGAGGTGAGCTACAGAGAGATAGGGCAATCTGCTGTCTATAATCAGCAGCATATATTAACCCATATGATAACATTAAGACCTGCAATGTCTGGAACTATTGATGTTTCACCAGTGGCTCCTGCAAGGACTCTGGCGTGTTGCACTAATAACATTTACATGACCAAACTTTAACCGATAACCTTTTAGAGAAGGTAATGTATATTATACCTGTGTTTGTATGTTGTTTGTATGTCTGGCCTCATGGGGAAAGATGGTGGGTGGGTGGGGAGGACTGGGAAGGGAGTTGTGGGAGAAAATGTAAAAAAACGAAGAGTCGTATTCTCTCTCTGTGAAAACTGCACATGATCCAACTCTTTGAATAAAATTTACTTAAAAAAAAAAAAAAGGTAATGTATATTTCACAGAGTGTCCTCTTTGTAGGACCATAGGGACAGACGGTATATTCACCAGCATTCATTCTCATATTCACTGTTGTACACATACATTGTTGATAGTCTGTATATCTGTATGCTCATTGATTAGTCTCAAACTCTTAATAGATTTGCTGCAACCCCATAACCCTGTGCGCTCCCTTAGGTCATCGCATAGGGCCCTCCTAGTTCCTCCTGCAACGCGTCTGGTCACTCGGGGTGACCGGGCCTTTGAGGCTCGGGCACCTTTGCTCTGGAACTCCCTGCCTTTGGCTCTTAGATTAGCAGAATCAGTGCCTTCTTTTAAAACGCTTTTAAAAACACATCTGTAGGCCCAGGCCGTAGCGTAACGGTCTGGGCACCGGACTGGTGATCCAGTCGCGGTGTGCCGCGGGTTCGACTCCCGAACCCGACACGGCCTTTACCGCATGTCATCCCCCCATCTCTCTCCCGTTTCCTGTCAGCCTACTATCTGTCCCTTAACAAATCAATAAAAGGCGTAAGCCGCAAAAAAAAAAAATATCTAAAAAAACACATCTGTATGCCAAGTGTTTTTCCTAATATTGTTTTTAATTGTTTTATTGACCTGTTATTTTCTTCATGCTTTATTATATCTGATGTCTTGATGTTTTTATGTTTTTATGATTACTGTTTTATAACCTGTCTGTAAAGCACTTTGTAACTATATGTTTGGAATTAAATTCATTCATTCATAGTCTCACATATAGACAGATCTTTGCCGTACTGATATATCTGGTGATATGATATCTAAAAATCCCTTAAAACTGAGTGGAAACCATTCAAATAATTTACAAACAACAACAACAACAACAACTGCATTGTATGACAAATGCAAACACTTTAGGCGAGTCCTTCATATTGGGACGGCAATATTTGTTTTCAAAACAGTGAGTGTCTCTTGAATTGACATAGAGTGTCTGTGTCAACAGACATCAGACAAAGAATGACACAAGACAGGTAAGCAGGTCTGGTACGTGGACTAAAAACTGCTTCTGAACTGAAGCGGTTCCCGACCCTGTGGAAAAGGGGTCATTGTGATCAAGTTATCAGCGTTATCAGGCCCCCCCCCCCCAGTAAATTACAGTAGGCGTGCATTTATGACCTAGGAGGTATTCTTATGGTTCCAGCTATAACTGTACTATCATCTTTAAGTTATAGGTTTTTTTATTGTTCTATAGCCTACTGTCAAAACACTTTGACACACTATAAATCAGCTGTTAAAACAACTGACCCATTTCTGATGATAAACCGTACAGTATATTCCGGTAAGCTATTTTTACATCATTTGTTTCCTGCAACTCATCTTTACTGGAAATGTCAGCCATTTCCATTCTCATTCTAATTGAATTAGTAACGGATAACATAACCCATTCTGGGCGGGAACCCCTTTTGGTGTTTTAAGGATTGTGTCATACTTTAGCTATTGATAAATAGCAGATCTACAAGCTCATACGAGCTTGTAGGTCTGCGATTGTTTTTTTTAATCGTGAAAATGTGACCCAAATCTTTGAATATATATTCTTTCAGAGTGAACGTTTTTGACTCAAATCTTTGCTTCTGGGGGTCGGCGGCCAATTACATATAATTTTGGGGGTCGTTGACATGAAATAGTTTGAGGGGGGGGGGGGGGGGGGGGGGAGAGACTCCATGCAGTGATTTGTACCAAAGTGAGCTATTTTCAGAACAGCCCCCCAGCCCCCCACCACTCGCCTCAGTCCACTTCCATTCTAGCTGCCATTATGTAATGATGATGGATTATGTAACGATAGCGTATATATTCCTGTATAGAACACAATGAGCTGTACTGTTATCAGTTTCTGGGGTAATAATAGCTGTGCACACTTACAGCAGGAAGAAACAGTTTGACAATACTGTTAAATGTTCAAAGTTAATCAGCTCAGCTCATTAACTCTGTTTGTTGATTCAAATTGTAGGTTATGGAATGACTTGAATTACATTACCATCTCTGGCCACAGTATCAGTAAATGGGAGCTTTTGCACATACTGTAGTTTAACCACTCAAGTTGTCTTATTAGGTTGAAATTGTATTTGCGTAACCATTTATAATATGTTATTCTGCATGATGTCTCTGCTACTACGCCCACTCCCAAAACATAAGATACTCAGTTCACACATTTATTTACACTCAAATGATCATCTAAAAAGAAATCTGTTAGCATGCTCTTTTCCACAAGACCAACTTCTTTGCCTCTAGCAATTACATTTGCTGACGGCTCACAGCTCGAAAAGGTTGACGGATTTAAATATCTCGGCCTCTGGCTCGACCCTCAACTCACATTCAAGCCTCACGTCACCTCTGTTATCCAGAAAGTAAATTTCAGCCTGAAAGTTCTCTATCGATCAATTAAATCAATCGATTTGCTTCACCCTTCAGGTCAGGAAAAGAATCATCTCGCAACTAATTCTCCCTATCTTAGACTATGCTGACATTGTTTACCAAAATACCCCTGATACACACCTCTATCCCCTCAACGTAACATATAACAATCTATATATATAGATTTATACTGAGGTGTCCCTATATGACCCACCATTGTACCATGTATGAGTCCCTCAACTGGCTAACACCAAAAGCTCGAAGACACTCTCACTGGCTATTATTTATCTTTAAATGCATATACTTTAATTACCCGGAATATCTAAAACAATATCTACGTCCCTTCAGCTCACCATACAACCTGAGGCACACAGACCATCTTTACCTCATAGTCCCCACCAACATCAGAAAAGTAATTGGTCGACTGGAAGAATCTCCCCAGTTCCCTCAGATCCATTAACTCCTTCAATATTTTTTAAAGTGTCTATCATTACTCATCTCCAAATCTCCATGCGGCAAATTTAATTTACTACCTACTATCTACTATTTACTATTTACTATTTACTATTTACTATTTTCAAGTGCATGTTTGTACTCGGTCACGGTGTATTGACAATGTTGTTAATGCATTCGCTGTTGGCATGTCTGTCATGATGCTCGGCCTGTTGTTCTTCCGGTGTGTGTTCATCATCTTGTTTACTTGTATCATTTCTATATATTGACTTATTGATAAAGTGTTGCGGGTGAATAGGTGGGATGGGAGCGGCTAGTTTTAGGAGAGCTTTGTTGTTTGTTTTGTCCTTGATTATGTATGAATGTACCGTACTTGTATTGTCTTGTATTTGCTGTATGTTGCTGGACCCCCTCGAAAACGAGATGATATCCTCAAGGGGATATCCTTTTCTCAATATTTTAGATTGTTCCAACTAACAAAAAATACATTAAAGAGGAATAATTCATTCATTCATATATATATATTTTTTTCCTTCTTTCTTTTGCTGTTTTATGCTTTTGACAGATCTGTAAGTATATATATGTTTCATGTATAATGTCTCTCAGAGTTAAATCAACATAGATTTTACAATATAAACTGGGAGTCACAGAGATAGAAATGCCATTAAATGGGGGTCCATATAGCCTAATGCATGTCAAACTGGGGGGGGTCCTTGAAATTAAACGGGTTGAGAATCACTGCTGGGGCCGTAAAGATCTTCTCTTATGGGGGATCCCTGCATGGCATATCTTTTCAAATGGGGGTCCACGGGCTAACGGTCAAAACTAGTGTCAATTTGGGGGTCCTTGCCATGAAAGAGTTTGGGGACCACTGCCATACACATTAATTGGACATAATTATGTAAGCATTATGTAAACATATTATGTAAGCCTTCAACACTCACTCGCTTTGAATGAAGGAAGTGATATGTATGTTGAATTTCCTGTTAAACATGCTGGACCATATTATAATACATGCAGGAGTGGACCTTACAGGAAACAAGCACTGATATAGGGGCTTATTTGGGTTATCCCCTTATTTTAGCATTATTTTGTATAAGGGCCGATTCATACTCCTATTTTAGAGCCGAATAAAAGTCGGTTCGGCGCTGTAGAGCCTACAATGTGACGTCATTTGAGGTTCGGGTCCTAAAGTCGGCTCTTCGGTGCTACTGAAAATTTCTGACGAGCCGAAATCATTTCGGCACTACAGCGCCGAAACAGCGGTAAAATAGGAGTATGAATCGGCCCTTACTCTGTGCCACCGTGCCTTTTTTTTACACTGTTGTTAATAAAGTATTCAATCAAAAAGGAAGGAAAACATCACACCCGTGTGAAGTGAGGGGCGCTCTAATCATCGTACGTCATCGTACATGGTCATCAAGAATGGTGGTCCCTTATTGGCCAAGGGTTCCCACCGACATACAATAGGCCGATTTGCTCTGACGTAAATTCTCCATCCATCGTCGATGACATTTGATGACATTAACCCGTACTGGGCGGGAACCACCTTTAGGTGCTTTACACATTATGTTATACTTTAGCTATTGAAAAATAGCAGATCTACAAGCTCATAGCGCGGCATCGAGTGCCGCGCTACGAGCTTGTAGGTCTGCTATTTTTGAAAAATCGTGAAAATGTGGCGCAAATCATTTAATATATAGTCTTTCAGAGCGAACGGATTTAACTGAAATCTTTGCTTCTGGGGGGGGGGGGGGGGGGTCCCTGGAACAACATATTTTGAGATTGGGGTCGGCGGCCCATTACAGATAATTCTGGGGGTCCTTGACATGAAAATGTTTGAGAACGACTGACATAGAAACATGGGTTTAGACATCAGGATTTAGAAGACATCGTAGAATCGTCCTCAGGTCTAGTAAAGGGGTCAATGTTTGTGTTCACAGAACACCAACATGAAACACTATACAGTAGCTGCTCATAGGAGGGGCTCAAAAAGAAGGAGCTTGGTGTGTACCTCTGTAACGTTCCTCCAACAACTGCCCCTGGGTGTCATGGTTGACCTGGTTGCCTTGGAGGTCCTTGGAGGACGTCATGCTCTGGGTCTCAGTGCTGCTGCATGGGTCCATCTTCAGCCAGTCTCCACTATGTAGAGAAGTGTGTGAATGTATGGAAACATGGTTCATCATACCATCACCATCACCATCATCAAGGCCATATCATTCATATTGCATCTACAGTAGGATGATAGGTATATAAACAGAAAACACGAGACAGGTTATCTAAGCAAACTATATAGGCCTAGTATGTATATACATAACAATGATTTGATTGTAGACTCTAGGGCGGCTACTATAGGGCGTTTGTCCTAATTTCCATCTGCTGATCCTGTCCCGAGATAACTTGTTTGTTTAGAAATATTTAGCATATTTGTTCAATTTTGTTGAACAAGATATTTATTATATAGCAATAAAATGACTGCCATTGTTTGTGTCTGCGACGTGTGTGTTATTCACGGGTTATTATGCAAAGTCCTGCAGCATACGAGGAGACTGAGATCTGTGGAAACCTCAATAAAACCAAACCACAGCATTACTGTTGAAAAAGTTGGATCTATACGTACACTAAAGATGGCTGTACTGTACTGTACTGTACTGTACTGTACTGTACTGTACTGTACTGTACTGTACTGTACTGTACTGTACTGTACTGTACTGTACTGTACTGTACTGCAACAGAAGCAATTTCCTCACCACACAATGCTTTAATTGCTTTTATGGCTACTTTGGCTAGTGTACCAAATTACCAATGTAGGCTACCATGACCAGTTCATCAGTAAATCTTGTTATAACCGATATTAAACAGTGGACCACGACCATATAATATGTTAGGTGAGGTTCCCATGGTCGGGACCCTGCTGCCTGCCTTCGGGATAAATGCAGTTGCACAAGGTCATTCATATGGAACCGATCCTCCAGCTAAAATCCATCGTTATAGTTACATAATAATAGCTAGGTGATCTTTAAACGTGTCCACTGACTGCTGTGAAGTGAACATGCTGTGCGCACGCAGCTGTTGCCTCCCTCTTTCAGTGTTGCAATCATATAAGTTAAATGCCAAAAGTAAGTAGCTTTGCAACTTTGCAAGTGGACAGATTTAAAAAATGACGTGTTGTTGCGTTTGACATGTTGTTCCATACCTCTGCGGATTCCTCCCGGGTGTTATCCTTCTTTTATAGTGTCCTTTATCCGTTCCATATAGGCTAGTCTTCTACTGGAGATTCATGTTTGTGCTGTAAGTTGTTTTTGCAAATCCAATCCCAGGCTGTGTGTGTGTGTGTGTGTGTGTGTGTGTGTGTGTGTGTGTGTGGCTCTTCATGGGTTGTCCGTGCAGGTTTCTTGTTTTGGAAAAGTCACTTGTTTAACTCCTCCCACTAAAAACAGACACGCCAATAGGAGAAGTCGACTCTGAACCTTTATGGCCGCAGGCTCTGGACTCGAGTCTACTTCATGCTCTGTCTGTCTGGACCTGGTCTCAGTCTGGACCTATAGCCTCGATAACCAGGCTTTAGTCTGGACCAGAGTCATCTGGACCCAAAGTGGGGCCCGGGGACCCCCAGGGGTCCTTGAGGGAGTGCCAGGGGGTCCCCAGCTAAAAGTTTGGAAGCAAATGGACCCTTATGGGTCTGTAACTCTGAGAGTGTACAAAATGGAACCAAACGGTTTGGTTCCATTTGTATACACTCTCAGAGTTAAATCAACATAGATTTTACAATATAAATTGGGGGTCTCAGAGATAGAAATGCCATTAAATGGGGGTCCGTAGGCCCAGGCCATAGCGTAATGGTCTGGGCACCGGACTGGTGATCCAGTCGCGGTGTGCCGCGGGTTCGACTCCCGGACCCGACACGGCCTTTACCGCATGTCATCCCCCCATCTCTCTCCCGTTTCCTGTCAGCCTACTATCTGTCCCTTAAAAAATCAATAAAAGGCGTAAGCCGCAAAAAAAATATCTTAAAAAAAAAAAAAAATGGGGGTCCGTAGCCCTAATGCATGTCAAACTGGGGGTCTTTGAAATTAAACGTGTTGAGAATCTCTGCTAGAGCCGTAAAAATCTTCTCTTATAGGGGTCCCTGGCATATCTTTTCAAATGGGGGTCCTCTGGCTAATTAGTGTCAATTTGGGGGTCCTTGGCAAAAAAAAAAAAAAAAAAAATCACACCTGTGTGAAGCGAAGGGCGCTGATATATTAAAGTCTAGGTTATTACACACTGGCGAATTAGCGACGCGATTTATTACTCATGTTGATTTGTGATGTAATGGTGATGTAAAACAAATGGTGCAAACACAAATGTAGCCCAGTGGTTATTTCATGCCCTTAGCCCTATTCTAATATTTTAATACATAATACAAGTCATTCTAAAACAGTTGACTATAAGTTAAAAATGTATGCCTTTAATCAAAAGTTGTCTGTTACAAATAGATCTCTAAATAAATAAATAGGTTTTTAGTACAGGACTTATGTTTAAAAACGATGCATGCCGTTCATAGCAGTTAAAGGGTAAAATGCATAGGAGATACTGTGGAAAAAACCCAATAACGAGGTGCAATGTTAAACAGGTGTGTTCCAGGCTTAAAGGACAACTTTAGTTTTTTTCAACCAAGGTTCATGTTTTAGGTTGTTATTAGAGAAACTAAAAGGTGAGTGTTCATTTCCTTTCATTTGCTGCTTTCTTTCGTTTTCGTTTTAGTTTTATATTTATATTTTGTAGTTTTACAAAATATTATGGCGATTTATCTTATTATTATTTACTATAGTCCTAATAAACCCCAAGAAATTACATCTGGCCACAAAAGATCACAGGATCTACTGAATGTGTCAAACTGACATATTGAGCCTATACACACAGTATAAGCCTTCCCCCTGTAGGCTACCTTCACATTCAGTAGATCCTGTGATCTTCTGTGGCCAGATGTAATTTCCTGACGTTTATTAGGACTATAGTAAACCATAAAAAAATAAATCACCATAAAATTGTGTTAAAAAATACATATTTAGCCCCATGCTCGAATGCCCCCGCCCCCCTGTACAAAACAGCTAAATTCCCTAAAACGAAAGAAGGCAGCAAATGAAGAAAAAATAACACACACCTTTTACTTTCTCTAAGAACAACCTAAAACATGAAGCTTGGTTGAGAAAAACTAAAGTTGTCCTTTAATGAGTTTACTGAGCAAAGAGTAAACGAGACAGTTAACCAGGTACTGGAGTTCTTCATTCTGTTTGGTGTGTGTGATCAAGTGATGTGTTCTGATTGGGGGTTTCTCAATTAGGTGAAGTGGGGAGGAGAGAGAATATGGAAGGAGTGGAAGATTACTGAACAGATTCAGCAGAGTGTACGACCTGACACGGGTTGACATGACACAGAAGTGGAGTGGAAGATTACTGAACAGATTCACCAGAGTGTATTAATGACCTGACACAGGTTGACATGACACAGAGGTGAAGTGGAAGTTTTCTGATAGGTTGATGCACAGTGCATGATTCTTCTCGTGTCTGTTTTGTTTGAGTGAGTTATAAGAAGTCTTAACTAGTGAGTGGCAATGTATGTGTTTGGAGTTTGGACTGAGTGAAGAAAGCCAGTATAGCCCCTCTCGGCACCCTCCGTAAAGCGTTTCTGAAATTTGGACGTCTCTTTACGTAGGGTCCCTATGCATTTATTCCACGCGCTATGGTAGACAGACACATACCCTCCGTGCAGGCCGTGCTGCGGCCTTTTGGTGGTGGTGAGATGATTCAAAAGAAGCATAAAGCAGCTATACAATTTACAATTTACAATTTACAATTTACAATTTACAATTTACAATTTACAATTTACAATTTAGCAGACGCTCTTAATCCAGAGCGACTTACAATAATCAAGAACAAAAGCATGGGAATACATCACAAAAGCATTTATCATAAAACATGCGTAAGCTAAGAAAGTAACAGTGGAATATCTATATTATGAGACTATACATATAAACTATATATATACTACTATGCTATACATATGTACTATGGCGTGCTATGACTATATACAATGCAATTATAGTGCCGTCTACATATGCTATAAGTCTGTATCAGATGCTATCTAAGTCTAAGTCTGTATCAGATGCTATCTAAGTCTACAGAAATGCTATCTAAGGGGTTAGGGTAAGTGCTATGGGCCATGATGGAGTCTAAAAAGGTGGGTTTTCAGACTACGGCGGAAGATTGGGAGTGATGCTGCAGTTCTGACTGCAATGGGAAGTGCATTCCACAGGAATATAGGAGACAACGGAAACGTTGGTATGATATGTTTTACTTGATGTACCTGTGCACAAGATGTAACAATAAAGAACAACGTTGAACATTGTGTCGGTAGGCCGGATCAGAAACAACATGTCGGCGTAATACAGAGAGGAGATCCAGCACCTAGCCTATGGTCCACTGTCTGACAACAACCTGGCCCTCAATTGGGCCACTGTCTGACAACAACCTGGCCCTCAATTGGGCCACTGTCTGACAACAACCTGGCCCTCAATTGGGCCACTGTCTGACAACAACCTGGCCCTCAATTGCGACTGCAGGTCACATTCACCATGAAAACGTGCATTTCCCTTTGGTGCGTTGGTCACGCCTCCATGCTATATGGTCATGCCACGTGACATCGTCAAGACACTGCCCCCACTGCCACCCTTAGATCTCCATATATGGAGCTGACCTGTTCTGACATTCCTCATCAAACCCTGTACACTAAAGACACGTACAGAATTCATTCCATATGTTGATCTGACCTCATCAAACCCTGTACAGTGTACACTCAAGACACGCTCCATATATGGCCAGACCTCATCACACCCTGTACACTCAAGTCAAGACACTGCCCCCGCTGCCACCCTTAGATCTCCATATATGGAGCTGACCTGTTCTGACATTCCTTATGTTGATCTGACCTCATCAAACCCTGTACACTAAAGACACGTACAGAATTCATTCCATTATGTTGATCTGACGCCCCATGCCAAAGCGACAGCGCTCGCCCAGCAGTCATGTGACCTGGGCGTGCACGCGACCTTGCGAGTTCGCTTCTCGCCCTCAGGGCGTCTTACTGGTGCTAAGGGTCTGGTGTATTATTGGGTAACCTTGTATGTGCATGTTATGTCCATGTTATTTAATATTGTGTACTATTGTGTACTGTGTACAATTTATATTATATGTATTTGATGCATTACCATGTTTTTTGTTCTTGCTTACTGTAAATTGCTCTGGATTAAGAAAGAGCGCCTGCTAAATGTCTAAATTGTAATTGTATACAGTATGTATCACTATCTGCATGTAGAGATTGTGTGTGTGTGTGTGTGTGTGTGTGTGTGTGTGTGTGTGTGTGTGTCTGAACATCTTGTAGAGTTTTGTCAATGTCATCCATGTAAAAACACCATTATTCTTAAGGCCTATTCATAGTATGGATTTTCGGTGGTGAGGTGACCACCGCTCCGGTGGTGAGGCGATCGACCACTCGAGCTGTAACAACGTGGAGCGGTGGTGAGTAAAAACAGAGAGAAGGGCTGGGGGGCGGTGGCGGTGGTTTGCTCTTCACCGCGGCTCAGTGACATCATGTTGTAGTTCGGTGGTCACCTAACCACCCAAAATCCATACTATGAATAACGCTTTATGCTCTCTCCATACAGTTATAACTACATATTATTATCATGGTACTTATGGCCTAAATCTACAATCCTTGCGGTTAGACCTTATTTCTGCAGTCTTTGTGTGTGACCTAATACACCTGCCCGCATTCTTCAGAGTAGTTGGTGACCACAGCTGGAGTCATTCTTTTTGAGGATGGCCTATTTTCAAAACCTGTTATTTAAATGCAAACACTCGCAAAGACATTGTACAAGACTTAGCACCTGTTGCCCCTGTATTTGTGTCTTTGTTTGATCTCCAGTGAGCCCAGTTTACTGACACTGAATGTGTGTGTGGTCTCTTATGCAACAGGAACAGGAAACTGACCAACACACAACTATTTGGGAAGAACACAATAACATACAACAAGCAATTGGATGATTTGAGGCATTTTGTTCTAAAAATGTGTTTTGCAAAAATCCACCTGTTGGTGGCGCTATAACAGGCCAATGTGAAAAGGGTGGGATATATTCCTCAGCCTAGTAGGAAAGTCTGTGAAAGATTTCACGTGAATTGCACACTGCGTTCTTGATTTGACTGAATGTTTTTGACTTTTTGTTTCAAAAGGGCCAATCCTGCAAACTTTGAAAGCCAATCTTAGCCAATTAGGATGTAATATGAAATATCGGACAGATCCATCTTGAACACATGACTATAGAGATAGTGTGTAACGATTTGCAGGATTTTTGGACAGAATGTTTTTCAAAAGTCGGCCTCCTGGTGGTTCTGGGAATTTCGGGGCAGAGGTTCATCGTTGGCATCCAGCGAGTTCGACCGGGTTAACGGTGCCGGAGATAAGCTGTTCTCAGATGGACCGGACGGACGGACACACGGACGGACGGACGGAGTGCAAAACATACTCTCTCCCCATGCCTTCGGCCTGGTTGAGACAAAAATGGGGAAACATTTAGCATTTGGTCAACCTAGTGTAAACTGTAATAATTCTGTATTCTGGCACAACAATTTGAAATCAATAATCTCAGTACGCAAACATTGCTCTCTGCAAACTTAGTCTGGAGCCTTTTTTGTCTTTTTACAATAATATAATGGTCTACTATTAAATATGGATTGATACTGTATATGCATGCTACCATTGTAACCTATATAAGTTAATTAGTCATATCATCTTGGCCATCTTGGTCAATATATATATATATATATATATATATATATATATATATATAAATTATTAATTATTTTTTAGACATTATTAGAATCAGAGTCAGACTTTATGATACATTATTATGGTTTCTTCTATTATTTTACTTAGACTGAATAATCTTGAATACACTTTGTTCAATAAATATAGCCTAAAGTCTCATAGGCAGCAGTGAAGTGACTATAAATCCCCCCCCCTCCTCCTCCCCCCCTCAAACACGTCACACACACACCTGCAGGAGAGGAGACACATCAGACGTCACGTCACCCACCGGTGTTTGAAATTGACGCGGAAATAAACAACATGTAAGAACAACCTAGGCATAATGCTACCAGGTCCAGGTACCAGCCACATAGAAAGAGAAGAAGTTTTATCTTCACGACAGTTTGTTTGTTTTTGTAGTGCTATTCAGGTGAGTTAGCTAAATATAGCCTACAGTTAGCTTAGTAGCACTGCAGAGCTGATTTGTGTGTAATTTCATTTCATTTGGGGCTACCTTTCGCCCACGGTATGCCCATGGCTAACAATAACCCAACCTTAACCGGTCCTTAACCACACAAAAACTACTCCTAAACCTAAACCTCAACCTCACAAAAAATATATTAAACCATATGCCTAAAGTTAACCAACCTAACCTAGTCTGTACATATTTCAGAATATCTGATGATAATGGGGTTAATGTGGTTAATTTGTTCCCCATTCGGCTGGGGACCCTCTGGAACACTGTCAAGGACCCCTGGCTGGGGGACGTGGGGGTCCCCGTGGGGGTCCCCTGGCTGGGGGACGTGGGGGTCCCCGTGGGGGTCCCCTAACCCTACTTTGAGAACCACTGAAGGCTGACTGAAACAAGTTAATACAACTTTTTACAGTCTATGACTACAACCTGTCATAAACCAAGACTCTCCTGCCATCTAGTGGAAACTGTAGTACAGTAACAGAGCAAACAGTTCTCACATTTATTCACTATACCAAATAATCTCTTTGCTGAAAACAGCCAATCTAAAAGCTCATGCTTATACACGCATCATGCTGTGTGAGCTTGTAGATTGGCTATGAGCATATTTTGGGCGGGAACCCCTTTTGGTGTTAGCATTATGTTATGCTTTAGCTATTGAAAAATAGCAGATCTACAAGCCACTCTGTGGCGAGCTATGAGCTTGTAGATCTGCTATTTTTGAAAAAATAAGAACGACTGACAGAAACATAATTTATTCAGAAAACTCATTTTCAAACAGACATTTTTAGAAAATGGGTTAAAAGAAAGGACAAAATATAACAATGTGTTTTAGAGAAGAGAAACAGAGTTTACTATAATACCACTATTTATTTGTATCACCTTCATATGTTCATGCTCTTTCTCAGCTTCTTTTTTAGGCACAATTCTACCATTATGGCAGTTCAGTCAGACAACTCTTAGAATTTAGAATATATATTTTTTGACCATAATTGAGCATAGATATATGAAGCATATAGTTTGGCGCCAGGGCTCTGTCCCTGTTCATTCCCTGTAACATTAACATTTTTTTTTTTTTTTTTTTTAGATATTTTTTGCGGCTTACGCCTTTTATTGATTTTTTGAAGGGACAGACAGTAGGCTGACAGGAAACGGGAGAGAGATGGGGGGATGACATGCAGTAAAGGCCGTGTCGAGTCCGGGAGTCGAACCCGCGGCACACTGTGACTGGATTACCAGTCCGGTGCCCAGACCGTTACGCTATGGCCTGGGCCAACATTAACATTTTACCCATTTAGATTTAGGTAAATAATCCCTTTGCACAATGTAGTTAAAAAATATATATATCTTCTTTCTTTCTTTCCTAAAGGCATATGGTGTCCCTCCCAACCTCCACCGGACCATAGGAGCCATGGGTAACCGGAACCGTCGCCCTGGATCATAGGAGCCATGGGTAACCGGTCCGGAACCGTCGGCCAGGACCATGCTTGACAACGGTTCAGGAGCAGACCACTCACCCCAGGTCCGTCGACCCCAACGAGCAGAACATTCGCCAACACCGGAGATTCAAATTCATGTCATAGAGGGTTCATGGACCTGGTTGTGCAGTACACAACAACATTGTGTCTGAACAATTTCAATAGATAGCTGCAAAGGGGACCAAAATGGGCCCACCATTCCACTTGGATTGTTTGGTGCCGTTTGCATCCCGGAAAGCTGTGAGTCTGTCGAGCCGTGTAAAAAGAGCCAGGGTGAAGGTGGTGACCCCAGACAGCAACAGTGAGTTTAACATCCTGCCAGGGGGACTTCCTCTTGATTACAGTCCTGGAACATCTATGCACTTTAGGAAGTTGAGAATGAAGCTTCACTATTACACTTAGGAGGTCTTGGGCTGTATTTTGCGTGTCTTAAGTACCAGGTCTTATTCCCTAACTTGAGTAAACTAAAGACCTGGAGGCGTGATCAATGCCATTTGGCTATTCTGAGTGGCCAAAGAGCATTGACCACGCCTCCAGGTCTTTAGTTTACTCAAGTTAGGGAATAAGACCTGGTACTTAAGACACGCAAAATACAGCCCCTAGAATCATCAGACCTAAGACTATGTAGGTGACATCTCTGCCTGCCATCTGACAACACAGGTGCTCCTGACCAGAGTGGAGACAGTATGCCAAATACGGTAGGTCTAAAGGTGTGATGAATGCCCATATAAACCCGGTTATCACTTATATAACACTGAAAGAATTTACTGTAAATGCCCTGGCTCATGACAGTGTGCTTACATTCCCCCCCCACCATATCAAGCTCAACTCCTCAGTGACTGCAGGCTGCAGCGTCTGTTCTCCACTGTGACTCCTGGACCCTGGAGTTTAGTCCATGCCATCCAAATGTGACCCTGGCCATCACATCACAGCACAACTGACAAAGCCAAGAAGAAGACATCTCAGGGTACGAAGCCGTTTTTTTTGTTCTGCTGCTGCTGCTGTTGCTGGTGTGTGTGTGTGTGTGTGTGTGTGTGTGTGTGTATGTATGTGATTCAAGCTGCTACTGTGTTGTTGTCATATTGTGTTGTAACCGTAGGTCTGTTGTTGAAGCTAGTGAGTTGTTGTGACACTGTACAAGTGTACAGTATGTACACATAGCCTATATAGGCCTACTAGGCTTTGTAGGTTGTGTTGTTGTTGTTGTGAGTTGTGATACGGTACAGTATGTGTAGCCTATAGGCCTACTAGGCTTTGTAGGTTGTGTTGTGAGTTGTGGCAGGGTGCAGTAATAGTATGCTAGATGTACTAGTAAGTTGTGACAGGGTACAGTGGTATACAACACAGTATACTTAGAATAGGTTGTGAATAGTGACAGCAGGGTGGATGTATAGAGCAGTGGTTCCCAAAGTGGGGTCTGGGGGGGGACCCCCAGGGGTCTTTGAGGGAGTTCCAGGGGGTCCCCAGTTAAATGACAGCAACCAAATGGACCCTTATGGTTCTGTAACACTGAGAGTGTTCCATTTGTACACTCTCAGAGTTAAATTAAGTTTGATTTTACAATCTGGGTACCAGAGATAGAAATGCTATTAACCTATTCTGAACGGGCACCCATTTTGGTGTTAGCATCATGTTATGCTTTAGCTATTGAAAAATAGCAGATCTACAAGCTCATATCGCGCCACCGAGTGGCGCAATACGAGCTTGTAGGTCTGCTATTTTTTGAAAAATCGAAGAACGACTGACATTTTTAGAATCTGATCTCAGGTCAGAATGGGTTAATCAGACCAGTGTGTGTCCAGTGGAAACCTCGTATGAATCTGATCTCAGGTCAGAATGGGTTAAATAAGGGACCGTAGCCTAATTCAGGTCAAACTGGCGGCCCTAGAGCCCCCCATGGAGGTCCTTTAGCCTGGCTTATAGGCCAGACTCATGATTCGCGTCTGGCTCTATTAGCCAGGCTAGGGGCCCTTGGCATGTATTTTCAAATAGGGGTCCGTGGGCTAATGAGTATCATTTTGGGGGTCCTTGACTCCTTGACATGAAAAGGTTTTGGGAACCCACTGGTATAGAGTGTATGCGGCATGCGCATGCATAAAGGTTTGGGAACCCACTGGAATAGAGTGTATGCGGCATGCATAAAGTGAGTGGAAAATCGAGTGGCAAAAAGTGAGTTTAACGTTGTTTACTGCAATCAGATTCTGTTTGGATGTTTGGGCTGTCAAGGCCAGAAAGTAGGTTTTTTTGGCCACTCAATTGGCATAACTTCCGGGTATGATGATGATGTCACGTGCATAGTTGCATACCCTCTCTAGTCTCTAATAGGCTCATACGATTGGCTTGGTGGCAACACCTCTGTTTATGTAGGCCTTTCTTTCTTTCTTTCTTTCTTTCTTTCTTTCTTTCTTTCTTTCTTTCTTTGCTGCTGCTGCTGTGTGTATGCTGTCATTGCTGTGTAATACTGTGATTGATTCAGGCTGTTGCACACTGCATGTGCATCACATCCTGCACTATGTTCATGCAGCGTGGAAATACAATGTTTATCCAGTAGATGGCAGTATAATGACATGTCTGACTTGTCAAGCATCTCCTTGGCCCACAGTGCAGCATCCTATAGTCCAAGTACAAATAGTTTTCTTCTGCTTCTATGGTAGTCATTTGTAAAATGTCTCATATTTTCCCTTGGTTGTAAACATTGTATGTAGGCCAGTGATGTAAGGTTTGCCGATGTAACGGGTCCCGGGACCCAGGGGTGGTCTCTTAGATGGGTCCCGGGACCCAGGGGTGGTCTCTTAGATGGGTCCCGGGACCCAGGGGTGGTCTTTTAGATGGGTCCCGGGACCCAGGGGTGGTCTTTTAGATGGGTCCCGGGACCCAGGGGTGGTCTTTTAGATGGGTCCCGGGACCCAGGGGTGGTCTTTTAGATGGGTCCCGGGACCCAGGGGTGGTCTTTTAGACGGGTCCCGGGACCCAGGGGTGGTCTTTTAGACGGGTCCCGGGACCCAGGGGTGGTCTTTTAGATGGGTCCCGGGACCCAGGGGTGGTCTTTTAGATGGGTCCCGGGACCCAGGGGTGGTCTTTTAGATGGGTCCCGGGACCCAGGGGTGGTCTTTTAGATGGGTCCCGGGACCCAGGGGTGGTCTTTTAGATGGGTCCCATGGACCCAGGGGTGGTCTTTTAGATGGGTCCCGGGACCCAGGGGTGGTCTTTTAGATGGGTCCCGGGACCCAGGGGTGGTCTTTTAGATGGGTCCCGGGACCCAGGGGTGGTCTTTTAGATGGGTCCCATGGACCCAGGGGTGGTCTTTTAGATGGGTCCCATGGACCCAGGGGTGGTCTTTTAGATGGGTCCCGGGACCCAGGGGTGGTCTTTTAGATGGGTCCCGGGACCCAGGGGTGGTCTTTTAGATGGGTCCCGGGACCCAGGGGTGGTCTTTTAGATGGGTCCCATGGACCCAGGGGTGGTCTTTTAGATGGGTCCCGGGACCCAGGGGTGGTCTTTTAGATGGGTCCCATGGACCCAGGGGTGGTCTTTTAGATGGGTCCCGGGACCCAGGGGTGGTCTTTTAGATGGGTCCCATGGACATTGTACGAGTCCTGCTTCAACGACGCTAGGAGTCATATATTGTCTTTTTTTCTCTCAAATTGCAGCATTTAACTCCCATTTCATCTTATATGGTTATAATAATATGGTTATATTCATGTAGAAAATGTATCTGAAAGAAATAAACGCAAATTCTAAATCTGACAATTGCTAAGAGTTATGCAAACAACAGTGCAAAGTATATGCAAACATAAAGTAAATTAAATAGCATCAAATTACAGTACAGTGCTGAGTACAGTAGTGCGTCCAGGGGACCCCCCAGAAAGGTCCACAATAATCTGTGTTTTGGGATGCAAAATGCACCCTATTAGCATCGCTGATAGGCAATATTAATATATACTGTATTTGCTCTACAGTGCATGTCAATGACATTTTCTCCACGTTTTTCTTTTCTTTTCCCTTTTAAGTTCTTTTTTACAGATTTTTGGAATTGCATGACCCATAATCGATCTGTTTACCTCAAGTACCACTGACTCTATCTCCCAGGGTTATTGCGCCAACGTACATCAGCCTACTTCTGTTCAAAGAGTCATGTCATGTGAACCACATTTCCTTCCAATCAACACATAATAGTATGTGAAATAGTGATAGTGTATGACATGACAATGTATGGCATTGGGGCGGCGGTGGCTCAGGGGTAGAGTGACCGGATGGTAACTGCAAGGTTCCCAGTTCGAACCCTGTGGGCTCCCCCAGAGTTTAGTGTCGAAGTGTCCTTGAGCAAGACACTGAAGTCCTAATTGCTCCTGATGTGCAGGTTGGTGCCTTGCATGGTTTCCACTGCCATCTATGTAAAGCGCCTTGGATAAAGGCACTATATAAATGCACCATTTACCACTATTATAGTGCATGACTCAGTATACCTGTATTGTGAATGTGATTGACTTGGCACATGCAGATAGATCATATTATATATAGATTTTTTTTTAACCAATATGTTTTATAGCTAAATTCAGAATTCTTTCAATATCAAGTTCAGCTGTCCAGTTGAACTTACTTTGGGTTCATATATCCACTGACCCAGAGTGGCTTTAATATCACGTTATCTGCAACTGCCCTATGATATACCCTCAAAAACACACACACACGTCACACACACACACACACACACACACACACACGATCATCACAGACACTTGTATAACATTGCTGACGCACAGACAGGGGTTGAAGTCCACAGTTATGTGGGACAGTTGGCAGGAGGTCACGCTCAAGCCCCTGTAAGTTTGTACTTTGCCCCTGCCCGCCTGTGTTAGCCTGACACGCCAGGTTGAATTTTCATTTAGTTTCACCTCATTATGGACATATTTTGTTTAATGGTAGTGTCTGTGTCACTGTATTGGGAAAGTGCTTACGGGTAATCGACGGAAAATGCATTCCTGTCATTTGTGTGTGTTCCAAAAATGAACTTTTATGCCCGATGTATACGTATTATGTAATACAGCAGTGTTGTTGTTGTATAAGTATAAATCGGGCATTAGGGCACCGATGAACAGTCTATTAAGTGTTAAAGAAAGAAAAATACAATCCCGGGATAGAAAAACGAGAAAATAAAAACAAACAAAAAATAAATACATTTACGGCAAAGTTAGTATTTACTAAACGTAATTTACTAAAACTACACTGGCTACACTACAATGTACTGTAGTGTACACAGGTCCCTTTTGGCTGCAATGTGAGAAGGATGTTTTAAATGTTTTGTTCATGCAACTATAAAAGAAAATAACACATCAGGTGAGGCTAGGTTATAATAAAGTTAAACATATTTTATTGAAAACCAGACATGGCAACATAAATCTGAAACAATTTTACAATTTACAGTACATTTATCATGAATTGTTACATACATAAAGTATACATATTTAAGCATACCTTTTTTTAGTCTCTTTTTGTTCCATATACATTAAAACTAGTACACACATAACTCCAAATATACAAACAAACAAACTTAAATACCATTTAACTTTGTTACAGCAATATTAAAATGGAATGTTCCGTTTATTCCGACACTAACGCCCAGCCACATGGCCTTGTTACATTATTGACTGTGAGGTGAATGTAAGACTACACAAGAGGGGGGGGGGGGGGGGGGACTCGGTTGGCAAGCAAAATCTCAAAGGGAACCATTCAGAGAACACATTCCTGGTCCGTTTGCTTTAGGGTCTCCCTGTAGTACGTCTGTGACATAGCAGCACTGCTCTCTCTCTCTCTCTCTCTCTCTCTCTCTCTCTCTCTCTCTCTCTCTCTCTCTCTCTCTCTCTCTCTCTCTCCCTCTCTCCGTCTTCTCCCAGCATCTCAGTTTACGTACACAAAAACAAGGAGCTGGAATTTGACACACGCATCATTCCATGACCTAAGTCCTCCGTGTTATGGGTTAAAGGACAAGGGTACAGATTTATAGTGCTTATACGTCGATTCCCTAAAACCCCTGACTTCAAAAGGCTTCAACTCGCCCCCGCAAACTGGGAAAAATATATAGCTGTGGTGGAGTCGAGGAAGAGAAGAACTCATAGTAACTTGACAATGTCATGGCGAAAAAAAAACCCCAAAAGATCTGAGCTCCAATGGAGAAGAATAAAAATAAATAAAGGCACATTTTAAGAGCATTAAGTATCCCCCCCTCTGTAACATTCATCTTTAAATATCTCCCTTTTCTAAAACGGAACAAAACAAACACAAATAAGAAGAAAGTAAAGCACCAAAATGACTGAACATCATCTCCATTCTACTCAGGCAGACTCCACTGTGGGTGACAACCGAGACATGGGTACTACTGGTAGAGGATGACAGAGTATTATTATTATCCTATGAAGATGAAGCCGTTACAGTCAACTCTTCCTCTTTTGAGAAAGGGTGAGAAAAGTGTGTGTTGTAGGAGTATGTTGTGGCATCGTGTTAGAGGGCTATTCAGCTGCCTGAGGCGCTATGTGCAAAATGTCCCCCACCGTACACGCATGGTGGGGTCAGGGTTCTGGAGGCTTGCAGAGGGGATACCGTCGTTTCGCGTCCACTGTGGAGAGTTTGTGCAAATCAGAACCATTTTTGGTCAAGGACTATTGTTGTCGTAACAATGGCTCATTATTGATGATATGTCCTTTTTGAACGTTTCCGAGGAACTGGCCAGCAGGAGATGGAATGGTAAATGCGGCTGTATCACGTGCGGTGTATATAATATATATATATAAATGCACGTTCCTTTTGGATGCAGATGCAGTTTGTGGGGATGAGGATCAACACTGTCCATCATCCACAGATGGGACGTTGGGGAGGGGAGGGGGTCAAGATGCAAGTCTACAGACACGGCACAGTTCATGTCCCATAGAAGAATCCCAGCGGAATATGAGAGATTATCTTCTGGGGTTCTAAATCGGTGTCCATAGAGCATGCCTGTATTGAAATCCTATAGGTAAAGAGTCCATAGCATAGAGGAGGGAGCCTATAGGTAAGAGTCCATAGAGGGAGCGTAGGAGAAGCCCAGGAAGGCCTCGGCAGCCTCTTTGATGCTAGCTGTGACGAGAGCGCTGTCCGGAGAACAGCCGATGGAGTTTGGCACCGGCTCGTCTGTGAACTCGGGGTCAAAGTGCCGCAGGTCATTAGGACCCGTCTGGAAGGAGGGAGAAAGGGGGGGGTTTAGTTCTCTGTTTAATTGTCTTATTTATTTATACATATAATATAAGTAGCAATGTAGGTTATTGCATCGAGTTGCAAAGTTCCATTTCCCCCTCTGGGATTAACCCAGTTTGGGCGGGGACCCCTTTTGGTGTTAGCATTATGCTATGCTTAAGCTATTGAAAAATAGCAGATCTACAAGCTCTACGAGCTTGTAGGTCTGCTATTTTTGAAATATCGAAGAACGACTGACATAGAAACATAGCTTTTTCAGAAAACTGTCAGGATGTAGAAGACATTTTTAGAATCTGATCTCAGGTCAGAACGGGTTAATAAAGTATATCTCATCATCTCATCTCATCAAACTCGTAGTCGGTGCCGTAACGTCTACATATAGTATATATAGTTAAGTTTATCAAAGAAACGTACCACGTTGGGGTTGAAGGGAGGCGTGAGCTTCTTGGCGTTGAGGTCGTCCCAGTTGATCGGGGAAAAGAACATGTGGTTCTTGATCTCAGTCTGAGGAGAGATCAAAGAGGGAACGATAAGGTTAACTGAGGTGGTGGTGGTATTTTCTTTTTTAAAGCTGCCATTAAAGCAGGCTGTCATCATAACAATGTCATTTCACACATCACGCAAACACTTACGAAGTCGCCGGTGCAGCCCAGCCTCTTCGTACGGTCCTTCTGCAGAAGACCCTCCAGCAGGTTCCTGGCCGCGTTGGAGATGTTGGGTTTCAGCTGCAGCGGTTTGTTCAGAATGTTGTCGTACATCTCCGCCGTGTTGCGACTGTAGAACGGAGGCTGTAGACAAGACGGTAAACAATTTAATCTGCAGTTTATGTAGAAACATAGTCTTGTATGTTGTACACACAAGGCTTAAAACCCATTCTGGACGGGAACCCGTTTTGGTGTTTTAACTAAGCAATATGTTATACTTTAGCTATTGAAAAATAGCAGATCTACAAGCTCATAGCGCGCCACCGAGTGGCGCGCTACGAGCTTGTAGGTCTGCTATTTTTGAAAAATCGTGAAAATGTGGCACAAATCTTTGAATATATATTCTTTCAGGAGACTTTTTTTTTTTTTTTTTTGACGTCAGGCCTAAATCAAATGGTTTAAATCACAGGGGGATAACTTGGTATTATTCTGCAACCTATAGCAGAATACCAACATACTGTATACATACATGATACAGGTACAGTATGTGTACAGGTATATACTGCATATAATATGATGGAGTGTGTGGGGTCAAACTCACCAGGCCATAGAGCATCTCAAACAGCACAGCTCCTAGACACCACCAGTCTACCGACCGGTCATATGGCTGCTTATGGAGCACCTCTGGAGCAAGATACTATTAGGAAAGAGAGAGAGAGAGACGGGTTATGTTTATGCTTTCAATACGGACAAAATGAGATGCAAAATGTGCTCAAATTCTGGGTTTTTTTCACTTTAACCCATTCTGCGCGGGAACCGCTTTTGGTGTTTTAAACATTATGTTATGCTTTAGCTATTGAAAAATAGCAGATCTACAAGCTCGTAGCGCGCCACTCGGTGGCGCGCTACGAGCTTGTAGGTCTGCTATTTTTGAAAAATCGTAAAAATGTGCCTCAAAATGTGGAATATATTTTTTCAGAACAAACGTTTTTATAACTCAAATCTTTGCTTCAGGGGGAGGTCCGGACAACATATTTTCAGATGGGGGTCAATTACAGATCATTTTTGGGGTCCTTGACATGAAATATTGAGTGATATATAGGCCTAGAAACATATAGGTATTTCAGAAAACTGACATTTTATTCAGGCCTAAAATGGGTTAAAAGTTTCCGAGGCCAGCGGCGGTGGTGGTTTTGGTTTACCTCTGGCGTCCCGCAGAAGGTGGAGGTGGTCCCGTTCTGCTCGATGTTCTCCTTGCACAGGCCGAAGTCCGTGAGGATGATGTGGCCCTGGGAGTCCAGCAGGATGTTCTCCGGCTTCAGGTCTCTGTAGACGATGTTGAGGGAGTGGAGGTAGCCCAGCGCGCTGGCTATCTCCGCCGCGTAGAACCGGGCCCGAGGCTCCAGAAAGCAGCGCTCTCTCTGCAGGTGGTAGAATAGCTGGAGGAGGAGAGGAGAGAAGGTCGAGAGGGTTATTATTAATATTGCGACAATCCCATTCGGTGCTTTACCGGTGAAAATGCACGCTTAACCGTCTTCCTGCCATTGCCGAAGCCCTTCGGCAATTGAAGCATTAATTTGATATTAACGCTTGCTGCCATTGCCGAAGCCCTTCGGCAATTGCTCTTTTATAGTGCTTATGATTGATCAAGCCATAATGCTACTCACGTTAGCCGGTTAGCTAGCAATGTTGTTAGCACTGCACTGGATCGTTCATATTAATTCACCGTCGCCATAAGAATCCATTCTATCCATTTCTTTCAATCGCCTGTATCTCCTATTCCTTGTCCCAGATGGCATTTTTGGTCAAAACAGCGTTTCTTTGACGGCACGAGCCGACGTTGTGGAGTGCTAAAATGTACCGGCATGATTCGATAATGTAAACAAAGGTTGTCTTGGCAACGTAAAGCTGGCAGGGATAAGCTCACTTCCGGTTGAGGCAAAATGTGGCTTTTCAAAATAAGAGCTCAAATTAAAAAAATGCTGGCATGAATTAGGTCCTAATTTCTCAATAAATGGCAGCAGTAAAAGGGTTAATGACAATAGCGGTCACATTGTGTTCATCTGGGGAATTCCCTAAATATATTACCCTGGAGTAAACATGGCGACCAGGGGAGAGGAAATGAGTGCAGAGGTAGAGGGACTGATCAGAGCAGAAGAGATAAATGGACCGACACGAGGGAGGGACACAACAGGATGAGAGGAAGTCAAAAGAGGAGAGAGAGAGAGAGAGAGAGACATAAAAAAGGTGATGAAGGATTGAAATGAGGGCAATAGGTAAAGGGAGAAAGTAGAGAGAAGGAGAGGAAATGGGGTGGTTTCCTGACAAGAGCCATATTTAATCAGTTCTGTCTTTGGTCGTCCAACAATGACAGGAAATAAGCGTATGCGCACACACACACACACACACACACACACACACATGTGCACACACACACAGGCACCTAATTCTGGCTCACCCACCCCTAATTCTGGCTCAAGTCTCTGCTTCTATCCCTCCCCACCCAATGACTTCCTGAGAGGTGTTTCCTTTAAAAAAAAGACTGAACCACACAGCTTCTATATTCTGCTCACATGACAGGATATCCCTGCCGTTTGTCTGTCTGTGCACCTCCTCTCCCTCTCCCACTGAGTCTGCACAACATGCCCATCTCTCTCTCATCAGTCTGCACAACGTGCCCATCTCTCTCTCATCAGTCTGCACAATGTGCCCATCTCTCTCTCATCAGTCTGCACAACGTGCCCATCTCTCTCTCATCAGTCTGCACAACGTGCCCATCTCTCTCTCATCAGTCTGCACAACGTGCCCATCTCTCTCTCATCAGTCTGCACAACGTGCCCATCTCTCTCTCATCAGTCTGCACCACGTGTCCATCTCTCTCTCATCAGTCTGCACAACGTGCCCATCTCTCTCTCATCAGTCTGCACAACGTGTCCATCTCTCTCTCATCAGTCTGCACAATGTGTCCATCTCTCTCTCATCAGTCTGCACAACGTGTCCATCTCTCTCTCATCAGTCTGCACAACGTGTCCATCTCTCTCTCATCAGTCTGCACAATGTGTCCATCTCTCTCTCATCAGTCTGCACAACGTGTCCATCTCTCTCTCATCAGTCTGCACAACGTGCCCATCTCTCTCTCATCAGTCTGCACAACGTGCCCATCTCTCTCTCATCAGTCTGCACAACGTGTCCATCTCTCTCTCATCAGTCTGCACAACGTGCCCATCTCTCTCTCATCAGTCTGCACAACGTGTCCATCTCTCTCTCATCAGTCTGCACAACGTGTCCATCTCTCTCTCATCAGTCTGCACAACGTGCCCATCTCTCTCTCATCAGTCTGCACAACGTGTCCATCTCTCTCTCATCAGTCTGCACAACGTGCCCATCTCTCTCTCATCATTCTGCACAACGTGCCCATCTCTCTCTCATCAGTCTGCACAACGTGTCCATCTCTCTCTCATCAGTCTGCACAACGTGCCCATCTCTCTCTCATCAGTCTGCACAACGTGCCCATCTCTCTCTCATCAGTCTGCACAACGTGCCCATCTCTCTCTCATCATTCGATGCTGTTTGCCATTTCTCCACTTCATAAGTCCTGTGTTTTGTTGTCTTTTATTTAATTAGATTTGGTCCCTTTATCATCCATCCAGCTATAGCCTACTGATCAGTCAACTTAAGACCTCTCTCTGTTGCTTTGCAGCATGTGCTAATTGCTAACCCCCCCAAACTCCCTCCTTTTGTTTCTTTCTTCCTTCCAAAGCTAACGTATGCCAAACTTTCTCCATTATTCTTCTCCCCGAAAAACCTTCCCAGCACCTAATTTAGTCCCTGTATCGTCTCTTTACTCTGGTTCAAACAGCTCGTTAGCAACTTATGGAGCACTTGTTCCAAAGGCTCATTACAAAGTAAGGTGAAAGCAGGATAGCTCACCTCTCCACCATTGATGTAGTCCAGGACGAAGTACAGTTTGTCTGCCGTCTGGAAGGAGAAGTGGAGACCCACCAGGAAGGGGTGCTTAATGTTCTTCAGAAGCACATTCCTCTCCGACATGATGTGTTTCTCCTAAAGCGACGAACGGGGCAAAACGGCAGAGGTTGAGGAGGTGGTGCGGGAGATGGTTTGCGGTTGCGTGCGTCTCACTTTATTTTAAGTGGAGGTGAAATCACAACGGGTAAAAATACGTTTTAGTGTGCGTCTCCATTAGTGTGCCCTCACCTCCTTCTTCTTGAGGATGGCCTTCTTCTGTAGGACTTTGACAGCGTAGAACTGGTCGTCTGTGCGGTGTCGTGCCAGCAGGACCTTGCCGAAGCTGCCTTTGCCGATGACCTTGAGGAAGTGAAAGTCACTGGGCTTGGCGGTGGGATTGGACGAAGGGCCGAGGTTGATTTGCTGGGATGGACTGGGCTGTGTGGCAAAGGAGACGGGGATAGAAGGACGGAGGATGAGGTTAGAGTCAAAATAAACAACACACCGCACTGATTTAAACAAGAGGGTTGATGGGTGCTGTGCACAGCGCAAACAATGGACAATAAACAATACAGCGTATGTCTTTTATGGCATACACAAAGGAAGAGCCACACAATGTGGTTGGCGTTTACGTCACTTTGGTCACGCTGAGGAGCTTGCCATCAACACCGGCTGAAAGATCAGCTGATGTTGAAAAGTGCATGTATATACACAAGCTGAAGTAAAGTAAACCCCTCCCTATGCATGTGATGATGTGATCCAAGTGCACACACACACACACACACACACACACACACACACACCACACACACACACACGCACACAAAACAGAATCAAACAACGAGGACTTACAGGAGGAGAGGGGTTTGCGTTCATGAGCTCAGCATCCTGTGGAGGACTCAGGTTCAGAATGGACTGGACCTCATTACTGCAGGCAAAGAAGAGAGGATGATAAATCAGATGAAAATGTAATAACACAACATGCCCTTTACAGACAGACAGACATTTACAGTGATCTCATGGAAGTTATACCGAAACAGCATATTATTAGTCATCCATCAAAACAGTTTCTCTCACGGATTAACCCATTTTGGGGCGGGAACCCCTTTTGGTGTTAGCATTATGTTATGCTTTAGCTATTGAAAAACAGCAGATCTACAAGCTCATAGCGCGCCACTCGGTGGCGCGCTATCAGCTAGGTAGGTCTGCTATTTTTGAAAATCGAAGAACGACTGACATACTGTAGAAACATAGCTTTTTTTTTTTAGAAAACTGTCAAAATGGGTTAACACATAAGCCTTCTTTCCACAGTGTTTGAGTATAAAAAAAGAGAACAATAACAGGAGTCAGATGGTGTGTACTCACTGCTTGCAGGCGTAGGCGTTTGTGGCGAGCCTCTGAATGAAGTCGTTCAAACCCATCCTTCTCTGCTTCATGAAAGCTGCAGCATGACAAAGAAAACAAGAGAAAATATGGTTTTAGTCTCGGTGTAATAATAAATACAAGGCAGCCCAATGAGCCGATGAAGTGGCCCATCTTTTGGTTTTAATCCAGGTGTTCCCACTATAGTGTCCAGTATCCATACCTGAGGCGGACGACAATAGTCTTTTGTATTTAGAGTAGGTCAACACAGGCACATCTGACACTCTTTTGATCGTCATGGTGAAAATAAGATGTTCGCGGTTCAAAGCTAAAAATAATGACAACTGTGTTGCTTAGAGTCATTTTATATAGACGGGCCTGCAGAGGAGGGAGGAGCTGTGATTTCCTCCTCGCCGGTTCGAGTAGCGCACCGTTCCGCCCCCTCTGGAGGGGAGGGAGGGGAGGGGAGGGGGTCCTGCCCTGCGTCACTCACTACCTATAGTGGGAGTGTCCCTCCCTCCGTCAACATTCCACTCTGCTGAATGGATGACTGGGCCCTTCGTCCTGACCAATCACTGCAGGCCGCTGCATGCGCACCTACGCATCACTGCATCACTGCCACACCTCAACGCTTCATGTGTGTCAATATTCAATAATGGTCGAAAAGGCAAAGCTACTTATTTACAACCAACCCGCTCTGTGAAATAACTGGAGGCCATATTATAGTACTGTTGCATAACAACAGCATTGGTGGAATTTACAAACGGCAAAGAAATATCTAAAATGCCAGACATGACAATCAATCAATCATTTCAAACTCTTAATAGGTAACATATAAAAACAAATGCAGGCGACACAAAACACAACATAAATTAATAGGTAACATATAAAAACAAATACAGGGGACAAACAACATAAATTAAAATAACAAGAAACCTACATTGTGAGTATACTATACAGACGAAAAACTGCTTAAGTCCACATTTTATTCTGACCCCTCCACGAAAAGGCCTCGTTGTCCTGACCCCTTATCTATCATTTATACATTATGGATAATAAATAGTGTGGACTTAAACTGCAGTAGGCCTACTCACTGTTAATAGTTCTCATAAACCACACACACACGCACGCACACACACACACACACACACACACACACACACACACACACACACACACACACACACACACACACAGTCAACGACCCTAGTTGCCGCCACCATGCGTGGCATGAATCCAAGTAAGTAAGCAATACCAATGATGCGCCTGACTGTCACTAATGATTTGGGTCAATGTCCTGAATCATTGGAGCAAGTTGTTGGGTCATTCGTTTCTCAATGAAAATGGCCTGCGATGACGCTCTCTCTCTCTCTGTACACAAAAGACCAATAATGGTAGCGTTAGAGCAGAGAGGGGGGCACGCCGTGCCAAGAAAAAGCCACTAGTGGAAAAGTACAGCCTTCCGAAACCAAAAACTGCTCAAATTCAACTCACGAAGACACGAAACGAACCCAACGGGGAAGATCACCGTTGAAGGGGGTACGGGGGCCTCATATTTTAAAGGGTCCAATGATCAAAACACCATGATTTATTAAAACAACTATTGAAGTCTATAGTTGTCTGTCTAGTCTATGTTTCATTTTGCGTATAAGGTCGCATATACTTCCAGCGGCTTGCCTTCGTTAGACACAGTTATATAAGATCAGCATCTGGTTCACATTTTAGCCAAAATGTGCAACCGTTTAACCTACATAGCAATGCATATGGGATGATGTTACATAACGTTAAAACCCCACCGCAGCTGCATGTGAATGATAGCCGAGAAGAAGCACTGACGCGCAAAAAAACACACACTTCAAATGACATTCACTATGAAAGAAATAAAGTGCTCACACAGATGTTTAAAAACAAAAGTTTAGTCTAGACTGTTGGGTATTAAAGCAACTTATAATGTCGAGTTTTTGCCGTTATATCCTGACCAGCTGCTGCAGGATGAGAAAGTCTAGACTAGCTGCAGCCTTGGATTCAAGACTATCATAATTGTATTTTATCGATTTTTGACAAAAATGTGTCAAAATACATTGATATAGTCTTTCTTGATCCAAGGCTGCAGCATTGACCCCCCCGACCTGCAGGCAATTCACCAAAGTTAGGCTACTCTAAACGGAGCGATCGATAGGCAAGCTAAAGAAAACAAGTGGGCCATATGGAAGTGCACTAAATGTCAATAGTCTACTTATAAGTGCAAAATACAATCGATATGTAGCAGCAGTCAGTGGCGAGGTGCCAATGGGTCACAAACCTTGCAGTTCTGTTTTCATCTTATCGCGTATATTTTGCAAGCCTGAATGATATACGTGCGCGGATCCGGATCGGATGGTTGGGGTTCAACAAGTTAAAGTTCCCAGAGCTTCTGCAGGCTGGGATATATAACAGATGAGATCCTTTCCTATCAGCAGCACTGCAGGGACATTTACTCAGATAACAAACGGTGCGAGAAAAGAAAAAGACAAAAATCCAGGTCACCGCGGGCTCAAGTCAAGTGTCGGGAGCATATATTTATTTTCTCCCCGCCGGCGGTCTACAACACGATACGATACACGTATAGACACGAAATGTAGGTTAATAGCCTCGAAATAGGCCGGGTTAAAAAAGAAGAAAAAACAAAAAAACAATCATTCAATATTTAACCGGCTATATAGTATATACTTACATGTCAAAGCGGTGGTTTTGTCTTTCATTGGGACGTTTTCTAGAGCCACTGCACACACAACAAGAAGATTGCTTTAGGGATAGGGACCGATCGGATCGATGCGTCTCAGGCCAAGGCTAGAAGGAATTTGCACAAGACGCCGCATTCCATTTCTTTCCTTGACGACGAGGGGTTTCATACAGCGGATCTGTGTCGGGGCGGGGACGTCCCGCCTCTATACTCTGTCCTCCTCCTCCACTCTCAATCTCACTCACACGACATTATACTGCTCTCCAATTCCTTGAGGAGGGACTGGAGGGTGGAGGGAGGAGGGAGAGAGAGCCATGAACTGAATGAAAACCCTGACCGGATTTGTGTGGACATAATTAATCCCCCCCTCGCACGAAATATCAAGTCTCTTCTATTGTGTTTTGAGGGGATGACCGGGTCGAGGTATTTCACCTACTGTACTGAATTAAAAAAGGGAAAATACATTTTGGAAAGCAATCAAAGTTCACGTTTAGTTCGCATCGCATCTATAAAGCCACCACACCACACCACACATTTTTATCTTTCTCTGCACAGCTCTCGTCTCACGCAGTGCCAACATAATATGGGCACATTGCCCTGCTGCTCTTGAGTTATTATACTTAGTTGGAACATTATTGTGAACCAATTAATTATGACTAATGAGCAATTCGCATAGGGGGGATAGGGGCTGCCAGTGTCTTCTCAAACACAGTTTGAATGTTCTCAAAATAAACACAGTACTCCTCCTATGTTAGAAAAGGTGCGGTCAGAGTAGGAACATGGAAATTGGAAAGAGTTGTGTGCGGAAATATGCGGGTGAGGAAAATATAGTGTAGCTTACTTTCCTCACCCGCAACCGCAGGTGCTAGAGCAGTTCAGTATGGAAAGAAACACTAAACTATAGCCTATCTCTTGCTTCCAGCTTCCCTGACCTCCATCCATGCATTCCCTGATCACTTTGACACAGTGTAGTAAGTAAGTAGGCCTACATGTTGAAATATTTGTACTCGAGTACAGTGGCGTGCACAGATAGACACTAGGGGGTGCTAGAGCACCCCCTGCCCTTTTGGCAATGTGCTCAAAAAAGTAAAAAAAAAAAAATCTTTCTTAATTTGTAGTGTGTGGACCATGCGGTGACATTGATCAAATCTTGATAAAAAACACTTCTACTATATTATTTAGGCCCCCACAATCTAAAGCTATGTTTCTATGTCAGTGGTTCTTCGATAAATAAATAAAATAGCAGACCTACAAGCTCGTAGCGCGCCACTCGGTGGCGCGCTATGAGCTTGTAGATCTGCTATTTTTCAATAGCTAAAGCTCCAAAATGGGTTCCCGCCCCAAAATGTGCTGCACAAGGTGCCCTTTTTTTCACTTGAGCACCTGCCCCTCTAAATGTCTGTGCACGCCACTGATCCATGCATTCCCTGATCACTTTGACACAGTGTAGCAAGTAAGTAGGCCTACATGTTGAAATATTTGTACTCGAGTATCTCCAATTCCCAATACTTTTACTTGTTTTGCACTCCACTACATCTCGGATCCAAATATTGTACTTTTGCTCCACTACATTTATTTTAAAGCTTTTATAGTTACCAGTTGTAAATTATATTGAAGTTTATTATTACACACACAGAGTAATAATAATATACACAGTGGTGTAAATAGGTTTTCAATGTAATGAGTCCCAGGATGCAGGGATGGTCTTTTAGGAAATAGAAACGAGTCCCAGGGACATTTTACAAGTCCCACTTCAACGACGTTATAGGAGTCATATTTTGCATTCTTTTACAAATTGCAGCATTTAACTCCCATTTCATTTTATATATGGTTATAATGTGGTTATATTCATGTAGAAAACAGAAGAAGAAATGATTATTATAACTAAAGCTAGCAAAATAAACTAGAATAAGAAAAACAGTACAGTAGTGCATCCCGTGGATGCAGAGGTCGTTGTTTTGTTGCGTCCCTTAAAGGACCACTTCACCACTTTTCAACCTATCTTCATATAATAGGTCCTCACTAATAATCATGATAAAATGGCGCATTTTTTTTCCTACTCTGTCTGTGTCTCATAGGAGGGCTGTGGGCAGTTCAGAAACCGTCTTCCAGTGACATCATCGATGGGGAATACAAGCTAATAGAAACTGCAGGCTTTCTAGTCCTGAAAAGTTGCAATGCGAAAATGGAAGCCATCATTCTCACGATAATGAAAATCTAAACATTTTTGTAAAACAATCTTGTTTAAAAAAAATCTGCCTAATGATGATGTCACTGGAAGACGGTTTCTAAACTGCCCACAGCCCTCCTATGAGACACAGACTGAGTAGAAAAAAAATGCGCCATTTTATCATGATTATTAGTGAGGACCTATTATATGAAGATAGGTTGAAAAGTGGTGAAGTGGTCCTTTAACTATAAACTGCATTTTGGGATGCAAAATGCACCCTATTTTAATCTCTGTATACAGTAGGACAGTAGATCTATGACGTCCCTAGTAGATTATGGAAACCATGATGAGAACACAATGAGCAGGAACACGCATATCATATATCGTATATCATATCATATATCGTACTGTACTGTACGTACCTCTGATACAGTGGTAGACAATCATCATGTCATGGTTATCAATGTGCTTTATATGCAGCTAAATCACAACACTGTTTACTTTGTAGATTACGATTATTATTACAAAACATAGGCTACATTATGATTACGTTATCATTGTTATTGTGTGTGTGTGTGTGTGTGTGTGTGTGACATTTGCAGTTTGCAGTTTAATTTAGCCTCACATTATTTTACTAACGCTTCCGTTTCTCCCTTAATCGAGCCACATCTCACACACACACACACACACACACACACACACACACACACACACACACACACACACACACACACACACACACACACACACACACACACACACACACACACACTCTGACCCCTGTTGAAGACCAATGCTCTGGATTGGATTGTAACGTAAACATAGCAACATGGCGCTCACACCTGAAATGGGCACAAAAGTACTAGCCTTATTTCTGAGTGGGTCCAATTCCCAGACATCTAACTATAAATGCACCAAGTCTCTGTACGGCTGTGATCCACCTAACTCCATGTCTCTGTACGGCTGTGATCCACCTAACTCCATGTCTCTGTACGGCTGTGATCCACCTAACTCCATGTCTCTGTACGGCTGTGATCCACGTAACTCCATGTCTCTGTACGGCTGTGATCCACATAACTCCATGTCTCTGTACGGCTGTGATCCACCTAACTCCATGTCTCTGTACGGCTGTGATCCATGTAACTCCATGTCTCTGTACGTCTGTGATCCACGTCACTCCAGAACCGTTTGCCCCACTGTAAGGCTGTGATCCACGTAACTCCAGAACCGTTCGCCCCGCCAACTTCAAATTCGACACACGCCTTCCACCCCACCACAGGGGGCGCAGTGCCCGGTGTCGGGTCGGTTCTGACCCACAAAAAGGCCCCTGCCCCAGACTCTGGACAGGGCCCCTGCCCAGTGTCCATCTACGGAGCTGGCCTGTTCTGGCTCCATATTTGGGCATGCCTGACAAAGAACTCCATATATGGGCATAAAAGGGACACAGACATAAATAACTTGGGTGCAATGCATTTCCAACTTGCATCGTTCCAAGTAGGCCAGTGCTCAACGGGCACTGCTGTAGAGTTGTTACAAGATTTAGGTCAATTATACTATAAGTCGGAAGTCCAAAGTAGTGTAAACATTTTACGTAACACAATTTTATGGAAGTTGCTTGTGCATTGCTAGTGGATTCCCAGCTTTCTGTGCAAGTGAGAAAGGGGGGGGGGAGAAAGGGCACATAAAGTACTTCCTAAATGTCCTTATGGTGCTTTTTACCTCACTAGCAAAACTTGCAGCAGTATAATAATAATAATAATAAGATAAGGGCTTTTTTTCACCTCCAAAACGGCCAGCAACGCATAGTCTTTCAAACAAGCAACTTCAACCTGCAAAGAACATAATATTGAACCACTGACGTCATCCAGCAACGTCATGCAGCCCACTGGGGAATAATGCATGGCTCATAAAAACAAGGCCTCCGTGGATCACATTCCTTTCACAACCGTGGATGACAATGAAGACTCATGGCAACGCAGGTGTTTGTTGACACCTGACCTTAAAGCAGATTTCTATGGGCCCTGCGTACGTTTACACAAGGTCAGTTCAGAGACAACAATACAGCACTCGTGGCCGTGTGGTAATGAAAAGCTGCTTGTCTTTGCGTAATGGAACCTATAAGTACACGATGTAGGTTACAAGGATCACAACACAGAATATAATATAGGTTAAGCCATTCTGACCGGGCACCCATTTTGGTGTCAGCATCATGTTATGCTTTAGCTATTGAAAAATAGCAGATCTACAAGCTCATATCGCGCCACCGAGTGGCGCGATACGAGCTTGTAGGTCTGCTATTTTTTGAAAAATCGAAGAACGACTGACATTTTTTTAGAATCTGATCTCAGGTCAGAATGGGTTCATCAGACCGAGTGTGTGTCCGGCGGAAACCTCGTATGAATCTGATCTCAGGTCAGAATAGGTTAAGCAGTTAGATGAATACACGTCACGCTGAGAAATTGTGTCATGAATGAGTGTCAATTTAACTTGGAGATACTCTATACAGTCTAGTGGGAACTCTCAGAGTTACACCTTGATACACATTGATGTATTCATTGAATATACCGGTGGATAATAGATTTGACTGTAGTACTGTGTAGCCTATTTACTAGGGCCGGGACTAATTGCGATTAATTTAGATTAATTAACTACAGAAAAATTTATCGCGATTAACTACAGATAAATTAATCGCACCTTTTTTTTCACCGCGGAACGTTTCTCACTGGGCGCTTTTCTATAGTACTGAAAACTGGAAATAATAAAAAGTCACCCCATTTTGTGTTGCCTAGAACTGGAGGTCTGACAAAAAACAGTAACAATATGAAGTACAGCTTTGTGATGTCACTGAGATGTACTTGTTACTGTTACTAATTCTTTTTCAGACCTCCAGTTCTAGGCAACACAGAATGGGGTGACTTTTTATTATTATTTCCACAACAGGTATATTAATGACAGTAAAATGTTGAAAATGAGTGGTATCCTGTAGTCACTATTCATTGATTCACTGGGATACCAAAAAACATTAAAAAAAAAGGTTTCTCGCTGTTCTCGGTTTGAATATTGATATGCGATTAAAATGCGATTAATCTAGATTAATTAATCGCCAAGCCCAGCTCTACTATTTACGTTCAAATATGCACCCATTGCACCGCCATATAGTTCTGATAGAATAGGGGTGATGATGATGATGATGATGATGATAAAAATGGTTGCGTTATGTTACCTGACAGTGTAGTAAGCACAGCATTGGTCTCTGTGTTCATAGTCCCCAATAGAATGAGTGAGTGAGTGAGTCTGTGAGTGAGTGAGTGAGCATGTGAGTGAGTGAGTGAGTGAGCGAGTGAGCATGTGTGCGTGTGTGGAAAAAGTGAACGAAAGTGAAATCGGTGTAGAGAAGACTTTGAGAGTAAGATGAAGAAAGACAGACTGAGAAAGAGAGAGCGAGAGAGAGAGGGGGGGGGGGGGGGGGGGGGGGGGGCTTCTTCCCCCATGTGGTAGATGCTGTAGATGGGCTTCTCAATGAGAGGAAGCATCACAATACTGTCGGGTGTGTGTGTGTGTGTGTGTGTGTGCGTGTGTGCACGTGTGAGTGTGCGTGCGCGTACACGCAAGACCTATACACGTTATGTAACCCGATAGCTGCACTGGCATCGGTGCCAAGGTCACACACATGCGCACGCACACACACGCGCGCGCACACGAACACACGCACACTTGGGGCTCTTTTTGTTAAATCGGAAGGAGGTCGCCTCTTGGAGGAACACCGGGGTGGGGGGAGGGTGTCAACAGTGGATGCTGCTGTGATGCAAACTAACACACACGCACACACATCACACAGCACCCACACGCACACACACACACACACACACACCCCCGACACACACACACACACACACACACACACACACACACACACACACACACACACACACACCCCCGACACACACATCACACACACACACACACAACCCGACACACACAACCCGACCCAACTCCTGCACATACACAAAGACCAAGATATTCCCATGTCCAACACTGTCTCCGGCATGCAGATCACGCGGCCCGGTCCGTTCGTTACTTGCTTGTCCGTTTTTCCTTTTGGTTCTCCCTCCTCTCCTCGTCTCTATCTGGGCCGCGTCTGTCCCTCTGTCCGTCCGTCCGTCCGTCCGTCCGTCCGTCTGTCTGTCTGTCCCTCCTGGTGATGGTGAGTGTGTCCAGGCTGTCAGCCACTGAATGTGAATGAGCCTCGGTGGTATAAGGAACCAAATGACACCGGGTTACATAAAAGCCCTCTCTGCCATTCAGGAAGCAGCAGAGAGCAGCTTTGTCCACTGGACTGGTAGGTAGAGTGGAGAGAGATGTACGCAGGCACATCTACCAGTGGAATCCCAGATGTAGTGGAGTAGAAGTATTAAGTATTGGACATTGGAAATACTCCAGTGTAGTAAAATAAAAGTACCTCAAAATGTTACCCACTTAGACCTGAGGACGATTCTACAAAATGTCTTCTAAATCCTGACGGTTTTCTGAAAAACCTCATGTTTCTGTGTCAGTCGTTCTCAAAGACAAGGACAAGACAACGACCCCCATCTGAAAATATGTTGTTCCAGGGACCCCCTAACCTGACTCTGCCAGATGGGGGCGGTATTGGGTAACCATGTTCCCCAACACAGCATCCATCTGGAATCTCTCAGGGAGTTGAGCTAACACCGAACCGCTCCGTGGTTCGAACCAATCAGCGTGAGCTAAGGGCGGGATATGTGCGAAACCGGATGTGAAGCTATATAGACACGTCAATATGATTGGTTGTGTTTGCACGCCCACACGGTGATAGACAGACGGTCCCATCCAATCATCTACCAAGTATCTTGAAAAAAAGGAACAGCCCCGTCATCGAATTTGCTTCCCAGATCCCAATAAACTGTGAAACAAATTTGTGTAGCAAGCTTCTTGGATCTGGCAGCGTCAGGTTAGGGACCCCCCCCCCCCAGAAGCAAAGATTTGAGTTAAAAACGTTTGCTCTGAAAGAATATAGATTTGTGCCACATTTTCACGATTATTCTGCTTAACACAAAAAGGGGTTCCCGTCCTGAATGGGTTTTAAGTACAGTGCTTGAGTAAATACTTAGTTACTTTCCACCACTGAAATCTACACAGTGTTCATTTGAACTCTTTACTCAGTTTACTGTATACAAATGTCTGGTTGTAGTTTGTACTTCAGACTCAGGGTTACAAATAGATTAATCCTGTCTAATCTGATTATGTAAGTCGCAATAAAAGGGCCCAGTGTGTATAGTTCACACAGCTGAGTCCTGATTTAGTTGATGCTTTGGCATCTGAACAGGTTGTTGTGTCAACGTGTGTGTGTGTGTGTGTGTGTGTGTGTGCGTGTGCGTGTGCGTGTGCTGACTGTGTGAAGAGTCTGACAGCCAGGAGGAGAACTCATATAATCACGTGATGAGATTCACCTGCTGCACACATGGAAAATATTAACCCATAATGCTTTAGCTATTGGAAAATAGCAGATCTACAAGCTCATAGCGCGCCACCGAGTGGCGCGCTAAGAGCTTGTAGGTCTGCTATTTTTGAAAAAAAATCGAAGAACGACTGACATAGAAACATAGCTTTTTCAGAAAACTGTCAGGATGTAGGAGACATTTTTAGAATCTGATCTCAGGTCAGAATGGCTCCCCTCCCGTGTTGTCCACAGCACTGTAATATCCAACCGAGCGCTCAGGCGAAAGCGAGGCCAACGGCGTCATAACCATAGAGGCAGAAGGTAGCCGAGAGGGTGGCCTGCAGTCTGTCTCAGGGGACGAGCAGTGTTGTTTTTGGCAGCAAATCTTTATTTTAGTTTTAGTCATATAGTCTCTTCAATAGTTTTCATTTAGCTTCAGTCACATGTTAGAAGTCACCTGGAATGTTTTAGTCTTGGTCTAGTTTTAGTCGACTAAATGTCATAAGATTTTAGTCGACTAAATCGATTTAATTGATTTAGTCGGATGTATTTTGGTGGGGCGTTGATGCCGTCGTATAATGACTGTTTTTTACACTTGCTGAAAATAGCCGATTTTTTCAGCATGCAACCAAGTGTAAAATGACTTATACTGGATCTCTTGTTCACTAGTCCCTAACATTTTATAGTCTAGTTTTTATTTGTTGACGAAATTGTCAGTATATTATTTAGTCACAGTTTTAGTCATCATGGCCGCCGCATGGCGTAGTTTTTATTTAGTTTTTATGTAGTTTTTGTCAGTGAAAAAAGGTAGTCGACTGGCGCCCGTTTGGGGTCCGCAAATTCAAATGAAAAGAGGATGCTGTTTTCCGTTCCTTATTTATGTTGCCAGATTGCACACTGCATGGTTCAAACTTCAAACTTCATTCCCGCAGGTATGCCAGCTTGCTCACCAGCCTGGTGGGGCTATATTATATACAGTATATATATATATATATATAAAAGGCAGAGCAAGCAGTCATCAAAAAATAAATAACAGCCTGACATAACATAGTCTTCCTCTTTGGGGGAATTGGGTGGCATCAGTATTTGGATGCCCCGCCTGTTTAAGAAGGTGTGGAGAGAGAGAGAGGAGGAGCAGATGTGATCCTCAACGTACATCATGACCACTGAGCTCAGCAGCGGTACTGCATGGGCATGTAGTTGTTCTGGTACTGTTCTGGTACTGTTCTGGTACTGTTCTGGTACTGCATGGGCATGTAGTTGTTCTGGTACTGTTCTGGTACTGTTCTGGTACTGCATGGGCATGTAGTTGTTCTGGTACTGTTCTGGTACTGTTCTGGTACTGCATGGGCATGTAGTTGTTCTGGTACTGTTCTGGTACTGTTCTGGTACTGCATGGGCATGTAGTTGTTCTGGTACTGTTCTGGTACTGTTCTGGTACTGCATGGGCATGTAGTTGTTCTGGTACTGTTCTGGTACTGTTCTGGTACTGCATGGGCATGTAGTTGTTCTGGTACTGTTCTGGTACTGTTCTGGTACTGCATGGGCATGTAGTTGTTCTGGTACTGTTCTGGTACTGTTCTGGTACTGTTCTGGTACTGCATGGGCATGTAGTTGTTCTGGTACTGTTCTGGTACTGTTCTGGTACTGTTCTGGTACTGTTCTGGTACTGTTCTGGTACTGTTCTGGTACTGTTCTGGTACTGTTCTGGTACTGCATGGGCATGTAGTTGTTCTGGTACTGTTCTGGTACTGTTCTGGTACTGTTCTGGTACTGTTCTGGTACTGTTCTGGTACTGCATGGGCATGTAGTTGTTCTGGTACTGTTCTGGTACTGTTCTGGTACTGCATGGGCATGTAGTTGTTCTGGTACTGTTCTGGTACTGTTCTGGTACTGCATGGGCATGTAGTTGTTCTGGTACTGTTCTGGTACTGCATGGGCATGTAGTTGTTCTGGTACTGTTCTGGTACTGCATGGGCATGTAGTTGTTCTGGTACTGTTCTGGTACTGCATGGGCATGTAGTTGTTCTGGTACTGTTCTGGTACTGCATGGGCATGTAGTTGTTCTGGTACTGTTCTGGTACTGCATGGGCATGTCGTTGTTCTGGTATTGTTCTGGTACTGCATGGGCATGTAGTTGTTCTGGTACTGTTCTGGTACTGCATGGGCATGTAGTTGTTCTGGTACTGTTCTGGTACTGCATGGGCATGTAGTTGTTCTGGTACTGTTCTGGTACTGTTCTGGTACTGCATGGGCATGTAGTTGTTCTGGTACTGTTCTGGTACTGTTCTGGTATTGTTCTGGTACTGCATGGGCATGTAGTTGTTCTGGTACTGTTCTGGTACTGCATGGGCATGTAGTTGTTCTGGTACTGTTCTGGTACTGTTCTGGTATTGTTCTGGTACTGCATGGGCATGTAGTTGTTCTGGTACTGTTCTGGTACTGTTCTGGTATTGTTCTGGTACTGCATGGGCATGTAGTTGTTCTGGTACTGTTCTGGTACTGCATGGGCATGTAGTTGTTCTGGTACTGTTCTGGTACTGTTCTGGTACTGTTCTGGTACTGCATGGGCATGTAGTTGTTCTGGTACTGTTCTGGTACTGTTCTGGTATTGTTCTGGTACTGCATGGGCATGTAGTTGTTCTGGTACTGTTCTGGTACTGTTCTGGTACTGCATGGGCATGTAGTTGTTCTGGTACTGTTCTGGTACTGCATGGGCATGTCGTTGTTCTGGTACTGTTCTGGTACTGTTCTGGTACTGCATGGGCATGTAGTTGTTCTGGTACTGTTCTGGTACTGTTCTGGTACTGCATGGGCATGTAGTTGTTCTGGTACTGTTCTGGTACTGTTCTGGTACTGCATGGGCATGTAGTTGTTCTGGTACTGTTCTGGTACTGTTCTGGTACTGCATGGGCATGTAGTTGTTCTGGTACTGTTCTGGTACTGTTCTGGTACTGCATGGGCATGTAGTTGTTCTGGTACTGTTCTGGTACTGTTCTGGTACTGCATGGGCATGTAGTTGTTCTGGTACTGTTCTGGTACTGTTCTGGTACTGCATGGGCATGTAGTTGTTCTGGTACTGTTCTGGTACTGCATGGGCATGTAGTTGTTCTGGTACTGTTCTGGTACTGTTCTGGTACTGTTCTGGTACTGCATGGGCATGTAGTTGTTCTGGTATTGTTCTGGTACTGCATGGGCATGTAGTTGTTCTGGTATTGTTCTGGTACTGCATGGGCATGTAGTTGTTCTGGTACTGTTCTGGTACTGTTCTGGTACTGCATGGGCATGTAGTTGTTCTGGTACTGTTCTGGTACTGCATGGGCATGTAGTTGTTCTGGCCGACTGGGGAGGAGAGACGATGATGGACCTGTTCAATCACGTGGATAGACTACTGGCATTTGTCTGTCCTGATGAAGGTCTAATCGACCGAAACGTCTGTGTCGTCTCAGTGTCTGAGAGTGTGGCGGGACCTTTTCTTTGTTTTTCAAAGATACCCTTTTTAATGTATGCTCAATTGCCCTACACACCTGTCACTATAGCACACCTGTCACTATAGCACACCTGTCACTATAGCACACCTGTCACTATAGCACACCTGTCACTATAGCACACCTGTCACTATAGCACACCTGTCACTATAGCACACCTGTCACTATAGCACACCTGTCACTATAGCCTTCTGAGGTGTGCATCAGCCTTTTGCTAAAAAAAGAGAGACTATATACTGGCGCCAGGAGATCAGATTCAGCGCAGGTCTTGATGACCTGCCCGGAGAGGAGATGCATGCACGCCGTCTGGTCTGGTCTGTGCCGGGCTGCTTTCCTGCATGGCGTTCACCTCTTGTTTCAGCACTCTCCTCCTCACGTCCTGTTCGTTGTTCGGAGAAGACGAGCATGTTCTCTTCTGCGAGGAGGACGGAGCATACATGCACTCCCTCCCCTTCCCTTGTGTCGTTGTCCGCAGCTAGTGCTGGATTGATTTGACTGCATTTTCACAAGGCTAGAGGTTGGAGGTTAGTGATGTGTCTGTCAGGGTTAATGTATAAGGCTTAGATGAGTTATAGTTAGGATTAGATCCCTCCTCCTCCTCCTCCCTCTCTCCTGTCTTCTTTTGCACCTAAAAGGGAATAGTCGGCCCCAAAAAACTTTATTTTACTTGTATAACATTTTTTGGATAATAATAATAATTACATTGTATTGTGTGACATACAGACATTTTGTCTGATATCGATATCCGAATTAATTCCTGTTATGGCCGATAACTGATATAACCAATGTCGACACGTCACACGCACGCACGAACGCACGCACGAACGCACAAGGTAAATATCTTTGGTAAAAAAACAGGTGACGTAAAACTTGTTAATCAAGATGCAGCATAGTGTTAACTAACGCTGACATTGAAATATTCGCCCTGCAGGCCCTGTTCTAATGTGACTTAATAAGGGCCGGGTGTTATATAGCCAGCAGATGTTTGTCATTACATAACAGAAGTGTAGCTGCTGTCTGTGACCTGAGGAGACTAGAACTGGGATGATGGACACACACAGCTCCTATAGCGCTCTCCTCTCTGTCTGTGACCTGAGGAGACTAGAGCTGGGATGATGGACACGCACAGCTCCTATTCAGTATTTAAGTCCGACGTCATTTTGTAGTGCTACGTTACGTCCGGGTCCAAGTGGCACCAGCTCCCGTCCGCATCCCATTGTAAATAGAATATCTAAACGCGTGAATCTTTTTAAATTGACGTTATTTTTCAGAAAGGAAGCCATAGAGGGTTAAAATGGGTCTTAATGCTTCCAACTCGAGTAGAATTATTAATGTTTTGTACAAGTGTCCATGACAACAAAAATATATGATGTGGAGACAATAAAGACTATTATTATCATTATTATTGAAGGTGGCAACAGTCCATTTGCTCGGTAAAATATTTCGGGGGCATATTTACAATGTGTGCAGGCTTGAGTATGTTGAATCTAGTTTGCATTAATGAGGATTTAGTTGACACAATCAAATAAAATGGCGATAGTATTCCATGTGGGGCAGACGGCCTGTCACAGCCCGATTTTGGAGAGCAGCGCAGCTTTGTTGTTGCGAGGAAAGCGGTAAAATGAGACTTTCGTGGTTGTTTTCTTCTTAGATTTAGTCCGACGGAGCGTCACAGTATAACTCCATGGGGACACAAAAGCGACACAAAAGTAGGACCCGGAAGTATCTCAGGAGGGGGCGCTCACGTCACAGCTAAAATACTGAATAGCGCTCTCCTCTCTGGTAGGACGGGAACACCTTTTTGGTGTTTTTTAAAGCATTCTGACCTGAGATCAGATTCACACGAGGTTTCCGCCGGACACACACTGGTCCTGATGAACCCATTCTGACCTGAGATCAGATTCTAAAAAATGTCAGTCGTTCTTCGATTTTTTTCAAAAATAGCAGACCTACAAGCTCGTATCGCGCCACTCGGTGGCGCGATATGAGCTTGTAGATCTGCTATTTTTAAATAGCTAAAGCATAACATGATGCCGACACCAAAATGGGTGCCCGGTCAGAATGGGTTAAAGCATTATTTGCGTTATACTTTAGCTATTGAAAAATAGCAGATCTACAAGCTCGTATAGCGAGGCACTGAGTGCCGTGCTACGAACGTGTAGATCTGCTTTTTTCTTTTTTTTATCGTGGAAAATGTGTCGCAAATCTTTGAATGTATATTCTTTCAGAGCGAACGTTTTTAACTCAAATCTTTGCTTCATGGGGGTGGGGGGGGGGGGGTCCCTGGAACAACATATTTTCAGATGGGGGGGGTCCCTGGAACAACATATTTTCAGAGGGGGGGGTCCCTGGAACAACATATTTTCAGAGGGGGGGGGGGTCCCTGGAACAACATATTTTCAGATGGGGGTCCGCGGCCAAATACAGATAATTATGGGGCTCCTTGACATGACATAGTTTGAGAACCACTGATATAGAAACATATTGGTTTTTCAGAAAACGGTCTGATCATGTAGATTTTAGAAGACCTCGGGGTCAACAGGTTAATGAATCTCTCTTTCATTCTCTCCGTCTCTCACTGTCCTTATTCGGTCTATATCTCCCTCTCCTTCTCTTTCAAAGCACACACACACATCGTCACCGGTGCGTCACGTACGTGCACTCACAGCGAAACACACACACACCGTGACCGGTGTGTGTGACGTACGACGACGTGCACTCACAGCAATTATAGTGATGTTTCTTCTTGTAGCGGCTCCTCCTGCGTTGACACTTTTCAACCTTTCACTGCTTCTGCGGCGGCTGTGTGAATGATTGGTGAACGCCAAGGGAAACAGCTTGTCGTCACCGCTAGCAGCATGCGGCGTATTGCTCTCATTTCTTTATATATAACTTTCACATTTACTATGAAATCGTACATTTCCCGTCAGTCGCCCCGCGCTCTCGCCCTTAGGCGTCTTACTGGTAGTTATATAAGCCTTATTTTAAGTAATAATATGCTTAATTTATTCATGTATTAACACAGGATTTGACTGTGCAGGGATGGTTCTTTTCTTCACCGACCTGAGTTGAACTCGTGTTCAGAGAGTGCAGTGCTTAGGAATGTTTAAAATGGAAATAAGCCAAGAATGGTCCTGGTTCTGTAAGTCATGGGCAACTGGTGGCCCCGGGGGCCACATGCGGCCCCCACCTTCACTTAACGCGGCCCGCAGGTTAATATCAGAATACTCAGATATTATTGATTTCCGAAATTCCAAATTATATAAAAAGGTTACTTTTCAGGATACCAATTCAAAAATAACTAAAAAGCTTGTAGATCGGCTATTTTTTGCTATGACGGTATATGCAATGTGGCCCTCTTCAAAGTCGCCCAGCCCTGCTGTAAATAAAGACATGAAGTCATTGTTGCTACAACTTGCTAATTTTTATAAAATGAACATTTTATTAACGCAGTTTTCTGTCTCTTTTCTCTCTGTGTTTGCTTCTCTCCACATTACTAGCCGCACATTTCATGCCACGGTTTTCTGGCTGTAGGAAAGGCTTCCGATTTCTCTCCCTGAGAGACACACACACAGTCACACACACTCTCCCACGTGGACGCACGCATGCACACACACACGCACGCGCGCACGCACACAGCATCCAAGATACTCGTGAGAAGAGATCATATGCTGGCACACAAGGCTGAGGGAACGAGAGTCCAGAATAAGTGGGGATAGATAGGCTCTTTGGCCAGACACGTGACACACACACACACACAGACACACACACACACACACACACACACACACACACACACACACACACACACACACACACACACACACACACACACACACACACAGATAGTGTCCTTTAGTTTGGATGGTGCTGTTGAGTTGTGTTTACTGGCACTAGTCAGAGTTGGGATGGAAAACATGATCAGTTACAGTCATGTTGGGTAGATACGATTAGGTGGTTTAGACCAGGGCTTCTCAACCCGGGGGTCGCGACACCTCGAGGGGTCGCCACATTATTTTGGGGGGGACTTCTGGCTTTCTTTTCTTCAACTGAATGGCTGGTAAAATGGAAATTAAGAGTTTACATAGTACACATAATGCATGCATAAACTTTCCTTAATGATTATATCTGGTTTCAGTATGTATTTACGATATATTTTCTCTATTATTAGGGTTATTTTTGCAGTCAGTTAGTTTGTATTGGGGGTGGGGAGGGGAGGACAGGCGGGGGTCGCGAGACATAGCCAAAGCATTTCCGGGGGTCCCCAGACAAAAACGTTGGTTTAGACATAGACACACACACACACGCGCGCGCACATGCACACACACACACACACACACACACACACACACACACACACACACACACACACACACACACACACACACACACACACACGCACACATGCACGCACATGGTCATGCACGCGCACAAACACAATCCTGCAGCAGAAGTGGCACGATGATGAGTTAAAGTTCTTTTGGATGCCTATAAACGGTGACTGTGTCATCATGTTTATGATGAACCGTAGTCTGTCTGTGTGTAACCACTGTTTTGCTTCCTGGGCTGCGTTCCACAGAACAACAAACAGTAATCTCACACTGCAGGGAACAACAGTCATTATAACATCGGCAGGCAAGAAATGGATTACGGGCGAAAGATATAGTGAGAGGTGAGCTGTACATATTATGTTAAGTATGTGTGTGTGTGTGTGTGTGTGTTTGCACAGAATTACCAGGCTTCCGGAGGCAGGGAGGAGGGAGTGACAGAGAGAATGAAAGGGTATAAGAAGTAAGAGGGGGATAGAGAGAAGATCAAGGAAGAATAATAGATCTTCATGGTCTGGGAAGTTGGAGAGGATGGTATTTAAAATAGGCTTTTACTGCTTAGAGATGGTGATGATGATGAAGACAGTGGCTCTCAAAGTAGATCTTGTAGATCTGCTGTTTTTGAAAAAGTTGCGTGCAAATCTTTGAATATATATATATTGTTTCACAGCAAACGTTTTTTTTTAACTCAAATCTTTGTTTCTGGGTGCTCAGCATACTGTATTTTCAGATGGGAGTCGGCGGCCGATTACATATTATTTTGGGTCCTTGGCATGAAAATATTTGAGAACGACTGACATAGAATTTTTTTTGATTTTTTTTCAGAAAACTGTCAGGATTTAGAAGACGACATTTGTAAATTGTGAAGAAGAGGATGGAGAATGGTGAATGTAAATGGTGCATTGCCATTTATATAGCACCTTTATCCTAGGCGCTTTACATAGATTGTGCATTACATTCACCCATCATTCACAGTTTTCACACAGCGATGGCGGCGGAAACCATGCAAGGCACCAACCAGCACATCGGGAACAATTATAGGGTTCAGTGTCTTGCTCAAGGACACTTCTTCAACGCTAACTCTGGGGGAGTTAAGTAGCCCCGGGTTCGAACCGGGAACCTTTGCGGTTCACCATCCGGCCACTCTACCCCTGAGCCACCGTCGCCCCCCCCCCCATGTGAGCGTGAATGTGAGCTATACTTACTGTTGTTGTTGTCCGCGGCGTTGCAGCAGTAGCTGTCTGGATCTGGGTCAATGTGGTAGTACAGGTCCATCGCCTAGGAGACCACACAAACACCAACGCCGCTTAGAACACACCAACGCTAGAAGGTCACGTCCATACAATGACATTTAACACATTTTGGCTGGGAACCCCTTTTGGTGTTGGCATCATGTTATGCTTTAGCTATTGAAAGATAGCAGATCTACAAGCTCATAGCGCGCCACCGAGTGGCGCGCTACGAGCTTGTAGGTCTGCTATTTTTTGAAAATTGACTGAAAAACGACTGACATTAGAAACATAGCTTTTTCAGAAAACTGTCAGGATGTAGAAGACATTTTTTAGAATCTGATCTCAGGTCAGAATGTCTTAAAAAGGTAGAGTTCCAGTGGTGGTTCTCAACCTGTGGTACGGGGACCACCCTGGTGGTCCTTCAGGGGGTTCCAGGTGGTCCCCAACCATGCAGCTAAATGCTGGAGAGTTGGTAACCAAATTAACCCTTGTAGATCTTTAACTCTTGAGAGTGTAAAAATGTAAACCAAATGGACCTGTATATGGGTCCATTTGGTTTCATTATTACACTCAAGAGTTAAGTTATTGTTAAACATCAGCATTACTTTAATACAAGTCTACACAATTAGAGAATGTAGAATAATTGTCATCGTTTGATCAACGTTTGTCTGTTAATCATCTCTCCTAATGGTACCAACGGCAAGTTTTGAGTCTGAGAGGCTAAATTTCATCAACATTTGATGACATTTGATGACATTTATTTGGCATTTGAGCCACGGACCACCATTTAATGGTGGTCCGTGGCTCAAATGCCAAATAAATGATGGTCCTTGATATGAAAAGGGTTGAAAACCACTGAGGTAGTCCGTTAAAAAAAAAGAAAAAGTCAATTTTGCAGACACTCTAACTGAATTGGTTTAGTTTGATAATTTACATTAAACCTAAAGCACACACGTATACAATACAATACAATATGAGTTACAATGTACAGTATTATGCAGAATAATGAAAGAAAATAAATATCCAAGCGTGTGTGAATGACGTAGCACTGCCTTCCTCTGCGTGGTCTGACCATGGATCCTAGCGTTCCATTGCCATCCCATAAATGTCAAAAAGACCCAAGAATTATGAGGTCATTTCCGCAGTTATATACTGTGTGTGTGTGTGTGTGTGTGTGTGTGTGTGTGTGTGTGTGTGTGTGTGTGTGTGTGTGTGTGTGTGTGTGTGTGTGTGTGTGTGTGTGTGTGTGTGTGTGTGTGAGAAACCGCAGCTCAAGGAAGAGTCAGGGGAATTGGATGTTTATAGCTCCCCCGTGACACACTGACCTTTGTGAAGCACACACACACACACACACACACACACACACACACACACACACACAATTGCTCTGTGGGATCGTTTTCCTTCAAAGGTAATGAATTTCTATTTCTATTGAGGTTCTTCACAGCAACGTTTCCACAGAACCTGACTCCCTAATATGTCTCCTATACAGTTTCCAAGCATCTTTTGAAAATAGCAGATCTACAACTATAAGCGTGTCACGATGAGATACGTTGTGAGCTTGTAATTGCTTGGATATTTGCAGATAGCCAATGTATAGGGTTTAGGTTTAGGTGGTTAACCTGATATTGGTGCTACGTGTTATATTACCGGAGAATTCCATGCTAGAAGGCTTTCTTACCTTTATTTGTAGTTGTTACGTCCCCACCAAAGAGGTCCAGGTGTTATTTTGTGCAAAAGCGCATTGTTGGTTATTTCCCCTACCACATAAGCCCTCAATGAATTGAATTGAATGGGACATTGGGGTGTTGTGCTAATTCTCTTATTTCCATCGCTCAAACACCTGGACCTCTTTGGTGGGGACGTAACAACTACAAATAAAGGTAAGAAAGCCTTCTAGCATGGAATTCTCCTTTAACTTATTTCGCTGGGCTGGACTCCACTTTGAGAACCACTGACATATGAGGATGCTCGATGGACATGTTAAAGTCAGCAGACTAATCTGAGAACGTAGGGAGGTGTGTGTGGTGTGTGTGTGGTGTGTGTGGTGTGTGTGCGTGCGCACATGCATGCAAGCATGCAGGACTCAAGTTAGCCAAGAAGATAAGCAAGGGGAAAGTAAACGACTCCAGTCAAAACTTGAGTTGACACTCACTCCTCTGTGTTTTATTCAGAGGTTTATGCAAAGTGTGGACTGGACTAGATGTCAGCTATAGTTCAGTGACTGTGAGGTAGCTGATGATGTGAACACGAGGCATCGATGGTTCAGTGACTGTGAGGTAGCTGATGATGTGAACACGAGGCATAGATAGTTCAGTGACTGTGAGGTAGCTGATGATGTGAACACGAGGCATAGCTAGTTCAGTGACTGTGAGGTAGCTGATGATGTGAACACGAGGCATAGATAGTTCAGTGACTGTGAGGTATCTGATGATGTGAACACGAGGCATCGATAGTTCAGTGACTGTGAGGTATCTGATGATGTGAACACGAGGCATAGATAGTTCAGTGACTGTGAGGTATCTGATGATGTGAACACGAGGCATAGTTCAGTGACTGTGAGGTATCTGATGATGTGAACACGAGGCATAGTTCAGTGACTGTGAGGTATCTGATGATGTGAACACGAGGCATAGTTCAGTGACTGTGAGGTATCTGATGATGTGAACACGAGGCATAGATAGTTCAGTGACTGTGAGGTATCTGATGATGTGAACACGAGGCATAGATAGTTCAGTGACTGTGAGGTATCTGATGATGTGAACACGAGGCATAGTTCAGTGACTGTGAGGTATCTGATGATGTGAACACGAGGCATAGATAGTTCAGTGACTGTGAGGTATCTGATGATGTGAACACGAGGCATCGATAGTTCAGTGACTGTGAGGTATCTGATGATGTGAACACGAGGCATAGATAGTTCAGTGACTGTGAGGTATCTGATGATGTGAACACGAGGCATAGTTCAGTGACTGTGAGGTATCTGATGATGTGAACACGAGGCATAGATAGTTCAGTGACTGTGAGGTATCTGATGATGTGAACACGAGGCATAGTTCAGTGACTGTGAGGTATCTGATGATGTGAACACGAGGCATCGATAGTTCAGTGACTGTGAGGTATCTGATGATGTGAACACGAGGCATAGATAGTTCAGTGACTGTGAGGTATCTGATGATGTGAACACGAGGCATAGATAGTTCAGTGACTGTGAGGTATCTGATGATGTGAACACGAGGCATAGTTCAGTGACTGTGAGGTATCTGATGATGTGAACACGAGGCATAGTTCAGTGACTGTGAGGTATCTGATGATGTGAACACGAGGCATCGATAGTTCAGTGACTGTGAGGTATCTGATGATGTGAACACGAGGCATAGTTCAGTGACTGTGAGGTATCTGATGATGTGAACACGAGGCATCGATAGTTCAGTGACTGTGAGGTATCTGATGATGTGAACACGAGGCATCGATAGTTCAGTGACTGTGAGGTATCTGATGATGTGAACACGAGGCATCGATAGTTCAGTGACTGTGAGGTATCTGATGATGTGAACACGAGGCATCGATAGTTCAGTGACTGTGAGGTATCTGATGATGTGAACACGAGGCATAGATAGTTCAGTGACTGTGAGGTATCTGATGATGTGAACACGAGGCATAGATAGTTCAGTGACTGTGAGGTATCTGATGATGTGAACACGAGGCATCGATAGTTCAGTGACTGTGAGGTAGCTGATGATGGGAACACGAGGCATCGATAGTTCAGTGACTGTGAGGTATCTGATGATGTGAACACGAGGCATCGATAGTTCAGTGACTGTGAGGTATCTGATGATGTGAACACGAGGCATAGATAGTTCAGTGACTGTGAGGTAGCTGATGATGTGAACACGAGGCATCGATAGTTCAGTGACTGTGAGGTATCTGATGATGTGAACACGAGGCATCGATAGTTCAGTGACTGTGAGGTATCTGATGATGTGAACACGAGGCATAGATAGTTCAGTGACTGTGAGGTATCTGATGATGTGAACACGAGGCATCGATAGTTCAGTGACTGTGAGGTATCTGATGATGTGAACACGAGGCATAGATAGTTCAGTGACTGTGAGGTAGCTGATGATGTGAACACGAGGCATAGATAGTTCAGTGACTGTGAGGTAGCTGATGATGTGAACACGAGGCATAGATAGTTCAGTGACTGTGAGGTATCTGATGATGTGAACACGAGGCATAGATAGTTCAGTGACTGTGAGGTATCTGATGATGTGATCACGAGGCATAGATAGTGCAGTGACTGTGAGGTATCTGATGATGTCAACACGAGGCATAGATAGTTCAGTGACTGTGAGGTATCTGATGATGTGATCACGAGGCATAGATAGTGCAGTGACTGTGAGGTATCTGATGATGTCAACACGAGGCATAGATAGTTCAGTGACTGTGAGGTATCTGATGATGTGAACACGAGGCATAGATAGTTCAGTGACTGTGAGGTAGCTGATGATGTGAACACGAGGCATAGATAGTTCAGTGACTGTGAGGTATCTGATGATGTGAACACGAGGCATAGATAGTTCAGTGACTGTGAGGTATCTGATGATGTGAACACGAGGCATAGATAGTTCAGTGACTGTGAGGTATCTGATGATGTGATCACGAGGCATAGATAGTGCAGTGACTGTGAGGTATCTGATGATGTCAACACGAGGCATAGATAGTTCAGTGACTGTGAGGTATCTGATGATGTCAACACGAGGCATAGTGGTGCACCACTCTCACAAAAAGGGAAGACTATAAAAAATAAACGGCGTTCCATTGGATCCAATGTAGGCGCCGCCGTTCGTTTCCTGCGAGCACCTTAATTCTCGCTGGCGCGTCCAATGTATAACAAATACATTAAAAACAGCTTTATCGCGACGATTATCTTAATTGAAAAAGTGATAGAATCACAGCTATCACAGTGTGTGTGTGTGTGTGTGTGTGCGTGCGTGCCTGAGTGCACTGTGTGCGTGGCGTGGTGTGTGTGTGTGTGTGTGTGTGTGTGTGTGTGTGTGTGTGTGTGTGTGTGTGTGTGTGTGTGTGTGTGTGTGTGTGTGTGTGTGTGTGTGTGTGTGTGTGTGTGTGTGTGTGTGTGTGTGTGTGTGTGTGTGTGTGTGTGTGTGAGAGCCAGTGAGCGAGCGAGAGGTAGAGCTATGCATGGGGTTTGGTTTGGTGTGAGTTTAGGGGGAGGGGCGCTGCGTCGTAGACGAGGAGGAATGTGACCTTTGACTCATCATATTCTACAGTTAATACTCTCCACATGTGTCGGACGGAGTCCCTTCAGAGGTCTGACATATGGATGTGAACACACACTCACTGAGTCCCTTCAGTCAGAGGTCTGACATATGGATGTGAACACACACTCACTGAGACCCTTCAGTCAGGGGTCTGACATATGGATGTGAACACACACTCACTGAGTCCCTTCAGAGGTCTGACATATGGATGTGAACACACACTCACTGAGTCCCTTCAGTCAGGGGTCTGACATATGGATGTGAACACACACTCACTGAGTCCCTTCAGTCAGAGGTCTGACATATGGATGTGAACACACACTCACTGAGTCCCTTCAGTCAGGGGTCTGACATATGGATGTGAACACACACTCACTGAGTCCCTTCAGTCAGGGGTCTGACATATGGATGTGAACACACACTCACTGAGTCCCTTCAGTCAGGGGTCTGACATATGGATGTGAACACACACTCACTGAGTCCCTTCAGTCAGGGGTCTGACATATGGATGTGAACACACACTCACTGAGTCCCTTCAGTCAGGGGTCTGACATATGGATGTGAACACACACTCACTGTGTCCCTTCAGTCAGAGGTCTGACATATGGATGTGAACACACACTCACTGAGTCCCTTCAGGGGTCTGACATATGGATGTGAACACACACTCACTGAGTCCCTTCAGGGGTCTGACATATGGATGTGAACACACACTCACTGAGTCCCTCAGAGGTCTGACATATGGATGTGAACACACACTCACTGAGTCCCTTCAGGGGTCTGACATATGGATGTGAACACACACTCACTGAGTCCCTTCAGAGGTCTGACATATGGATGTGAACACACACTCACTGAGTCCCTTCAGTCAGGGGTCTGACATATGGATGTGAACACACACTCACTGAGTCCCTTCAGTCAGGGGTCTGACATATGGATGTGAACACACACTCACTGTGTCCCTTCAGTCAGGGGTCTGACATATGGATGTGAACACACACTCACTGTGTCCCTTCAGTCAGGGGTCTGACATATGGATGTGAACACACACTCACTGAGTCCCTTCAGTCAGAGGTCTGACATATGGATGTGAACACACACTCACTGAGTCCCTTCAGTCAGAGGTCTGACATATGGATGTGAACACACACTCACTGAGTCCCTTCAGTCAGGGGTCTGACATATGGATGTGAACACACACTCACTGAGTCCCTTCAGTCAGAGGTCTGACATATGGATGTGAACACACACTCACTGAGCCCCTTCAGAGGTCTGACATATGGATGTGAACACACACTCACTGAGTCCCTTCAGTCAGAGGTCTGACATATGGATGTGAACACACACTCACTGAGTCCCTTCAGTCAGGGGACTGACATATGGATGTGAACACACACTCACTTATAGTACGTACACACAAGCAACAGGCATATCGTTGTTTTTTCCTGAGATACATCACAGTAATGCTGCTGATGTCACGTTCTGTAACTGCAATGTAACCAGCAATTCTACTGTAGGAGGAGGATGTCTGTCACCAGTGTTGATTTTGACCGCATATTTAGATTTTAGTTTTAGTCATAGTCTATATTGAATACATAGATTTCATTTAGTTTTAGTCACATTTTAGTCACCTGGAATGATTTAGTGTTAGTCTAGTTTCAGTCGACTAAATGTCCTAAGATTTTAGTCGACTAGATCTGCAGTTGGTTTAGTCGACTAAAATGTTATTTTGACTGATTTTATACTAGCCGATCTACAAGCTCACAACGTTGTGAGCTTGTAGATCTGCTATTTTCAGCACGCAACCAAGTTAAAATTACTTATACTGGATCTCTTGTCCACTAGTCCCTTCTTAACATAGTCTAGTTTTTATTTGTTTGACGAAATTGTCAGTATATTTAGTCTTAGTTTTAGTCAACATGGCTTAGCTTTCATTTAGCTTTCATTTAGTTTCCGTCAGAGGAAAAAAGGTAGTCGACGAACATTTTTCGTCATAGTTTTAGTCGACCGAATCAACACAGTCTGTCACAGTCACTATGTTAGAGAAACCATCCTCACCCTTTACCTCCTGGATGCTTCATAAAACCTATTCTCCTGTCTCAGTTTATTTATTGACTGAGTATAGGATCTGCTGAAGTTGTATCCATAATAGGTCCATAGCCTTTATTAATAATTGAAGGCTTATTTTTGTAAAGCAGGATATAGTTTGGGCAGGATAACACTAACAGCGATGGGAATTATTGTTGTGTGGAGTTCATGGTCAAGGAAAATATGTGACTCATGATGAGGTACACATGTTACATAACATACTTTACACATAGGCCTCAAACATTATGTGATTTATACTTTTACAGTTGTGTGCCAGACCAGAAAATGGTTGACCTATGCTATGAGCTTTGTAGATTGCTTATCTTCACACAGCATGCAACCAAAATCAGGAAGTATAGGTTTCCCATCCACAACAGTTTGACCCCGATTGAATCAGAACCTTCATTCGTATCATTGGTAACAACTGTGTTTTATACCCTACTATTATTGTCTCCACCAGCCGAAGGCATGGGGAGAGTATGTTTTGCACTCCGTCCGTCCGTCCGTGTGTCCGTGTGTCCGTGTGTCCGTGTGTCCGTCCGTGACCAGCTAATCTCAGCCACCGTTAACCCGGTCGATGCCAAATTTTGCACACACACTCCCTGGATGCCAACCATGAACCTCTGCCCCAAACTTTCCAGAACGGCCTGTTATAGCGCCACCAGGAGGCCGCTTTGTGCAAAACAGGTTTTTGCACAGCACACCTACAGATTTTGTCCAAACATCACGCAAATTGGTACACAGTCTCTCTAGAGCCATTCAACCAAACCGGTCTTTCATATTTCTCACACTCCATCCTGATTGGTTAAGATTGGCTTCCAAAGTTCACAGGAGTGCTCGGTTTCAAACAAAATGCTGCAAATCATGAACACATCGCGTGATTTCCGTGAAATTGTGCACCCACATTCCCACTAGGCCGAGGACAAAATGCCACATGAACAATTTCAACTCAGCCTCAAGGTGGCGCTATAACTGGCCGAAAAGTGTTTTTACCTCTAACTGCACGGATCTGTGGATAACCTGGTGGAGACCTGTGCCCAGAAGGGCACTTTTTCTAGTTTAATGTAAAATTCATTAACTGTGAACACACTTGCTTGTAGGTCGCAAGTTAGCTTTTGGCTATTTTGGTGTCGGCATGATGTCATGCTTTAGCTATTTAAAAATAGCAGATCTACAAGCTCATATCGCGCCACCGAGTGGCGCGATACGAGCTTGTAGGTCTGCTATTTTTGAAAAATCGAAGAGCGACTGACATTTCTAGAATCTGATCTCAGGTCAGAATGGGTTCATCAGACCAGTGTGTGTCCGGCGGAAACCTCGTATGAATCTGATCTCAGGTCAGAATGGGTTAATTAGACTATAGTACGTAACTGTCATTTAATGTGTTAGCCTTGCTATGTGCTAACAAACACAGTGGTTTTCAAAGTGGGGTCCAGGGACCCTCAAAGGTCCTTGAAGTGGCCCCTGTACCGTGTCCATGCTAATTTACATAATGATTGTTTTATACTGTTGTGTGTTTTGTACTGTCTCAAAAGGACCACAGTGGAAATCAGCTTTGTGACTTTCACTTGTATAATTTCACACATAGGACCACGACGAACACACGCTGTTTGTGTTATCCTAGTGTCTTAGGGCTCAATTTTTATCCATGCTAAACCCTTTATCCCTAAACTTTTTTTTTTTTTTTTTATTTAACCTTTATTTAACCAGTAAAATCACATCTCTTTTACAAGTGGGAACTGGCCAAGAGGCAGAAATTAAAATTACACTTCAATACCACATCATCAATGTTACATTTTGAACCAGCAAATACAACAGCCATAATACACCTTAAAGTACCTATGCATAAATACAACATCCATAATACACCTTAAAAGTACCTATGCATAAATACAACAAGTCACCTGTCCTACTTTTTAGTAGCAGGGCAAAATACACCATATACCCAATCTACACGATCTGAGCCGATATAATAAATATATAGGCATGAACATAGGCTAGTACATATCCAAACATGAACATAGGCTAGTACATATCCACACATGAACATAGGCTAGTACATATCCACACATGAACATAGGCTAGTACATATCCAAACATGAACATAGGCTAGTACATATCCACACATGAACATAGGCTAGTACATATCCACACATGAACATAGGCTAGTACATATCCACACATGAACATAGGCTAGTACATATCCACACATGAACATAGGCTAGTACATATCCACACATGAACATAGGCTAGTACATATCCACACATGAACATAGGCTAGTACATATCCAAACATGAACATAGGCTAGTACATATCCACACATGAACATAGGCTAGTACATATCCAAACATGAACATAGGCTAGTACATATCCACACATGAACATAGGCTAGTACATATCCAAACATGAACATAGGCTAGTACATATCCACACATGAACATAGGCTAGTACATATCCACACATGAACATAGGCTAGTACATATCCACACATGAACATAGGCTAGTACATATCCACACATGAACATAGGCTAGTACATATCCAAACATGTGCAGGTGTTGGACTGTACATCAAAGATGATCCTTTTGAAACGTCTCAAGGGAACTTTCAAAGCCAGTTTTAGTCTGGACTGTAGATCATTCCACGACCAATAAGGGCCAAAGAAGGCCAGACATGTTTTTAACTACTTTTTTTAATTGTTCAATGTTGTGAGCTTGTAGATTGGCCATTTTAAAACTGTTTAAGTGCCAGGGACGTAATCCCGTAACCCCGACGTCTTTGCAATGAGTGCCAAAGACGACAAGACGTAATTTAAAAAAAAAAAGTTTTTCTTTTTTTTTTTACAATTTTGTTTTTTTTACATTTCTTTTAAAACGCCCTCTTTTTTATAATGGGAGAATTGGCACTCAGAGCCTAAACTGTTGACCACCAGGTGGCGCTGAAGGAGTTTTAACTATTCAAAAATGTTTTTCAAAATAGTAATTAATTAGTAAAAAAAAGGGCAAAGTGTGCCGTTTACATGTCCGACTATAATAAACCATGTTATGGTTCACCTGTGTGCGTTGTCGTGGCTGCCAGGTGTCGTCCGCTCCGTAGCTGATGTAGGGCCCGCTGCAGACGCAGCACTCCATCAGGGCGGGGCGGTCCTGAGCCAGGAGGGGGCCGGCGGGGGCCCGGACCCCCCATGGGGACTGACACTGACACTGACACCCCCCGCCGCCGCCGCCGCCCGGCAGGGCCTCCGACTCGCCATCCTGGTTCCCCTCCTCGCCGCCATGGTGACACGCCAACATCTTCCACTTCCTCACCTGTGGTGTGGAAGGCATAGAGTATTAACCTTAATTCTGACCTGAGATCAGATTCATACGATGTTTTCCACTGGACACACACACACTGGTCTGATTAACCCATTCTGACCTGAGATCAGATTCTAAAAAGTCGTTCTTTCGATTAAAAAAAAAATAGCAGACCTACAAACTCGTATGAGCTTGTAGATCTGCTATTTTTCAATAGCTAAAGCATGACATGATGCTATAACACCAAAGTGGGTTCCCGTTCAGAATGGGTTAAAAGGATAGAGACTGATCTGGCGCGAAGCTCCGCCCCCATTCCGCTATTCATGTCAGTGGAAGTTGCTCAGTGGCGTTTTGAAGCAGCCCGAAGGACCGTCTATTTCCGCCTTTTTTTTTGGGCGCATTTCCGCATTGGACCCTCCAAATTGTGGTGGTCAAATGCGGAAATGCAGCCGTCGAGCGCTCAATGTTAAAGCCCAGCTGCACGGGGTTTCCTCGTCATGAATCCACGGGTCCGCCTGCAGTCCTTCCTCTTACCACTAGGGCCCAGCGCTTCAACGTTGGAGTGCCTCACTGGCCCCTTGGTGGAAGCCCACATTACAACAACAACGTTATGCTGTTATTCATTTTATTCAGGCTGCATTTGGACATGTACTGCTCAGTGTTGCTTTTGGCAGCAAATTTTAGTTTTAGTCATAGTCTCTTGAATAGTTTTAATTTAGTTTTAGTCACATTTTAGTCACCATCGACTAAATATCATAAGATTTTAGTCCACTAAATCTACAGTTGATTTAGTCGACTAAAATTTATTTTGGCGGTGCCTTGATGCCGTCGTAATGACTGATTTTACACTTGCTGTAAAATAGCCGATCTACAAGCTCACTTGTAGATCTACTATTTTCAGCATGCAACCAAGTGTAAAATGACTTATACTGGATCTCTTGTCCACTAGTCCCTTCCTATAGCATTTTAGTCTAGTTTTTATTTGTTGATTGTCAGTATATTTGCTAAACCCAAATCCAGTTTACATTAAAAATAAAATAGGAATTAAATAATTCCCAAAAGGTAGCACATCCAAAGATTTAATAAATGGTGGACAAAGTACTCACATTTCCATTTCGGCACACACCAAAATGGACTGAATTTCCATTTCTTTATTGGCACGGCACACAACAAAATGGACCGATGAAGGCTGCATAGCCCTGCATACAGTGGCGTGCACAGATAGACACTAGGGGGTGCTAGAGCACCCCCTGCCCTTTTGGCAATGTGCTCTAAAAAAAAAGGTTTTATTTTATTTTCCTAATTTGTAGTGTGTGGACCATGGTGACATTGATCAATTATTCTTAAAAAACGCTTCTACTATATTATTTAGGCCCCCACAATCTAAAGCTATACGTTTCTAAGTCAGTGGTTCTTCGATACAAAAATAATAAATAGCAGATCTACAAGCTCATAGCGCGCCACTCGGTGGCGCGCTATGAGCTTGTAGATCTGCTATTTTTCAATAGCTAAAGCATAACATGATGCTAACACCAAAATGGGTTCCCGCACCAAAATGGGTTAAGGCAACCAGCCGGTTCCACGCGCTGCACAAGATGCCCTTTTTTTTCACTTGAGCACCTGCCCCTCTAAATGTCTGTGCACGCCACTGCCTGCATAGTTCCTTTTGTGCCAATAAAGAAATGGAGATTCTATTTAACTATCATCAGCAATATTTAATAATATCAATGGTCTTTTGTCAGGTGTGTGCTGTGAAGAAAAAGTGTATCTCAGCCTTTTTTCAGCCTTATGTCACATTACCGAAATGTAACCAACCATGCAAAGGTAAAAAAACATATATACAATAGAAAATACAAGGAACAAGCAACACTGACACATTATACTCTGCGAAATAAATGCCCAGGTTAAAGGTATATTCAGTGATTTCACTCAAAAAACCTTAGGTTTCGTTTTTGGCTGTGGGACCCAGCCTTTCGTCCAATCAGGATAGAGAGTCAAAAACGAAACCTAAGGTTTTTTGACCCCCAGGGGTTAACTGGGGACAGGGAGGAACTCCTTATATGGCCAGCACACTCTATAGTAGGGAGGATTATCACAACAAAACAAAAAAATAAGTGATATTTGAATTAAGTGAAATCACTGAATATACCTTTAAAAAACATCAGTGAGAAAATGTCCCATACCTGTAATATAATTCAGGTAGGAAGCTGCGGGCCGTATAAAAATTGCCGCAGGGCCACATTGGGCCCACGGGCCGCACTTTGGACACAGCTGATTAATGCAGTACAATAGGGGAATAGGGGTTATATTCATTATATGATTTAAATCGCTGAGACCGTGTTAATGTCCTCATAATTATGCTTATCATATAGAGGCCAATGTCACTAACACTATTGCGTAAGAATAATTAACAAACCCCCATATAAGCCATTATGCATAGTAAGAACACTCTCCAGCACGCACACAGCCACACACGAACGAACACACACACACACACACACACACACACACACACACACACACACACACACACACACACACACACACACACACACACACACACACACACACGCACACACCATCTAACTTAGAGCCTGCATGCCCACATTATCACTTAATGACATCAGACATTATTCGAGGGTCATATTTCCATTTAACTGGTGCGAGTCTCAGTGACTCAGCTGTTTTCGTATATATATACAGTACAAAGTACAGTAATCCTCTCCACTGAGTGACCTGGTGCATTTAGAGTCCACTTCAGAGAGGAAGAAACGGACCTCTAGTAACTACGGCTCAGGTCCATTTCTCCTGCTCTCACATTACACATTTCACTCAGGATTATTATGTTGTTGTGTGTAGTGTACAGTAGGTACAGTAAGGGGATCACATGCTCTGCTGAAGAGGCTTTATAATAACCCATTTTCACCTGACCTCAACGTAAAAAAAAAAATCTTTGATTAATTAACAGTTTGACTGTTTTTTACGATTAACCCGCATTTTAATCAACCCCCCTTCACTGCCGAGATTGTTGTATTACCTTTAGAGCATACGCTGAATTATTTGGGCTTTTAATCCGCGAAAATCCATCAAAAAAAGCTCCCGTGGTTTGTTATGATCTGTGTGTAGCATCCACCATCTTGGTGCACCCGGAAGACGCACACAAGATTGGTTTCAATGAGGCGTTGCACCCAATGCATTTCCATTGGCCTCAATTTCCCAGAAGCCCTAGCAGCCCACAGCATGTGACGATTTCCGGTTTCGTCATCACAGCGAAGGCATCCAGTCTCATACTCCGCGACGAAGACGGATTTTCTTTTGATTCATTACATTACGGCGGATTAAACACATAAAACAAAAGGCGGGTATGTCCGATACGGCAGCGACATTAACCTGGAGTAATCCATTCCCGGCACGGAAACTGTTAAGCACTGGCCTGAACCCTGTATTATACTTTGTTGTACAATGGTGGAGTACAAAAAATAGTGAAAATTGATTTTAGATCGGCTATTTTCACTTTTGTTTTAAAAAAAGAGGTAGTTTGTTCAATAATCATAACCGAGGCAAATGTTTGAAATGATCATATAGAGAGAGGAGAGACTTGACTCGACTTGAGTGCAATGTCCAGATGGGAGGAGATAAGGCTGAGATACGTATACGGAAACCCAATAACAAGATGTGTTAGTGACCTGGATTGGTTCTTATGTAAGGTAATGGGGTCCTTGTGTTAGTGACCTGGATTGGTTCTTATGTAAGGTATAATGGGCTCCTTGGCAGACATATACAGACACAGCAAGCTTAGTGACTGAACTGACCGTAACACACATGAAATGAGGACTGTATCTATACTGCTACCCTGCTGGCCTACTGACATTTTACTGCTACTTACTACTTGGCAAATAGAAGGAAAGGTGTGTGTGTGTGTGTGTGTGTGTGTGTGTGTGTGTGTGTGTGTGTGTGTGTGTGTGTGTGTGTGTGTGTGTGTGTGTGTGTGTGTGTGTGTGTGTGTGTGTGTGTGTGCGTGCACGCGTGATTGCGTGCGTATGTGATGCATGCATGCGCAAGCATCACAGTTTGAGTTATTTAGTTAACTTGTAAATATCTTCATTTCGTCAAACAAAATATAATCTTTCACAGTTATCACAGCAGAATGTTGTACAACCCATCTCCCTATATTACATCCACCAGGCTCACATGAGGCAGAATAATATAGATATGACAGCAATAAGCAACATCGCATTAAGACAATAATGTCAGCTGTAGAAGACGAGTGCAGACCATAATCAGTAGCAGGTCTGTATTACTTCTAGCACACTGAGGTTTATTTCACATTTCTATCCATTACTGACACCTGCTTACCACACAGGATCATTTTTATACTTATGGGTTCATTTGGTTACTCAAATTTTATTTTTGAAATTAAATATTTTGTTCCTGGTTCCACTATATATTCTGAAGTTCACTATTCCTCTCGTCCCATTTCACAACAATCACGAGTAATCTTTCCAAAACAATTTGTTTTAGCACTATTATCTATACCATATAAAATGTATATTCTAATGTCCTACAGTCACTGTTTCGTGTGTGTGTGTGCGAGCGTGTGCGTGCGCGGTGTCGTGCATTATTCATGGTACAGCTTCCACATTTGACCTTCCGAGACGGGTGGCATTCCTTCAAGGCGAAGGAAGAATATCTGCCCCATAACACACACACACACACACACACACACACACACACACACACACACACACACACACACACACACACACACACACACACACAGTTCCACCTCCTCGGCCCCTCTCCGTTGCCCCTTGCCCTGCTTCTTTGCATCGTTAACACACTTACATAAGGCATGTGCTATAACCCTGCTAACCCTGGTCACGTCACGCATAAATATAGGATATTTATGCCATATAAATGACCATTTATAGGCTATTATTACTGTCCATGGAAATGCACTTTTCAAGGTCGGAGAATATATATACGCATCAGACACACAACACAAGCAACTCAGTAAGTAGCATGTCATAACACAACTAAAGATAATTTAATGTTTGTATAGATATTAAATACAGAAATGCACGCGCACGCACACACACACACACACACACACACACACACACACACACACACACACACGCATGCGGCAGCTGTATGTTATTATCAGGCTGGCTGTATATCAACAGACGTTACATAACTTATCTATAGTGCATGTTAACTGTTAACTGTTGAAACCAGGACAGCATCTGCGTCATTTTAGAGATGTTTGTAACGGCTATTCAGAAACAGCAGATATACTTCAGCTCTTGTGCATGCCGGCCCCGTGCTGCCAGCTTGTACTTTTTTATTTCGATTTTTTTTGATTTGTTGAAAAATCTTGAAAGTATGAGAACTATTGATTTAGAAGGCTTTCTTAGAACGGGCCCCATATGTGTCAAAGGTACCAGCCTATAGAGCGTCGCAGTCCCTCCCCCTTTCAGAACGACGAGTGGCCCAGGAAATGATTCTCCATTCATTTTCCCCATAGGCTTTTCTTAAAGTATTTAAAGACGGTTACGCCGCGGACAAAGCCAACTCAGATCGTGACAAATCATGACAACGAACACAATATTTTGGGCCAATCAAATCATTAGAAAGAAGAAAATAAAGGCATAGGAGACAACACTATATTTGTTTTGTTTTTCTTCTTATAAATGATTTGATCGGCCCCAAAACATTGTGTTCATTGTCATGATTTGTATGATGCGTAACCGTCTTTAAATAAATACTTTAAGAAAAGCCTATGGGGAAAAATGCATTGGGATTCATCTCCTGGGCCACTCGTCGTTCTGAAAGGGGGAGGGACTGCGACGCTCTATATGCCCCCATCCTTCCCCCCCTCACCCCAACCACACCCTGCTGTGGGCCCTTACCCCCCCCCCTCTTTCCCTGTCCTCTCTACTACACCTCCCCTTTTTGTTGTCCTAATCTAGTTGTATAACTGTCCGTGTGACGTGACGGCCCATATATGTCTAGTTGTTTAACTGTCCGTGTGACGTGACGGCCCATATATGTCTGGAGAGCATCAAAGAGTCACGAGGCAGGACGAGAGACCCTCGCTATGGGGGGAGTCATAAAACACAGAATGTGCATGGTGCAGAGAGAGAGAGAGAGAGAGAGAGAGAGAGAGAGAGAGAGAGAGAGAGAGAGAGAGAGAGAGAGAGAGAGAGAGAGAGAGAGAGAGAGAGAGAGAGAGAGAGAGAGAGAGAGAGAGAGAGAGAGAGAGAGAGAGAGAGAGAGAGAGAGAGAGAGAGAGAGAGAGAGGGTTCCTCATTCCGTCTAAAGATAAGAGCAGCTCATTAACACTGAGCCTCGCTCCTCTTTCTGCTCTCTGTCTCTGAGACCCCCAGACCAGGTCTCTGTCTCTGAGACCCCCAGACCAGGTCTCTGTCTCTGAGACCCCCAGACCAGGTCTCTGTCTCTGAGACCCCCAGACCAGGTCTATGTCTCTGAGACCCCCAGACCCAGGTCTCTGTCTCTGAGACCCCCCCAGACCAGGTCTCTGTCTCTGAGACCCCCAGACCCAGGTCTCTGTCTCTGAGACCCCCAGACCAGGTCTCTGTCTCTGAGACCCCCAGACCAGGTCTCTGTCTCTGAGACCCCCAGACCAGGTCTATGTCTCTGAGACCCCCAGACCCAGGTCTCTGTCTCTGAGACCCCCCCAGACCAGGTCTCTGTCTCTGAGACCCCCAGACCCAGGTCTCTGTCTCTGAGACCCCCAGACCCAGGTCTCTGTCTCTGAGACCCCTCAGACCCAGGTCTATGTCTCTGAGACCCCCAGACTCAGGTCTCTGTCTCTGAGACCCCCCCAGACCAGGTCTCTGTCTCTGAGACCCCCAGACCAGGTCTCTGTCTCTGAGACCCCCAGACCAGGTCTCTGTCTCTGAGACCCCCCCAGACCAGGTCTCTGTCTCTGAGACCCCCAGACCCAGGTCTCTGTCTCTGAGACCCCCAGACCCAGGTCTCTGTCTCAGAGACCCCCAGACCCAGGTCTCTGTCTCTGAGACCCCCAGACCCAGGTCTCTGTCTCTGAGACCCCCAGACCCAGGTCTGTCTCTGAGACCCCAGACCCAGGTCTGTCTCTGAGACCCCCAGACCCAGGTCTCTGTCTCTGAGACCCCCAGACCCAGGTCTCTGTCTCTGAGACCCCCAGACCCAGGTCTCTGTCTCTGAGACCCCCAGACCCAGGTCTCTGTCTCTGAGACCCCCAGACCCAGGTCTCTGTCTCTGAGACCCCCAGACCCAGGTCTCTGTCTCTGAGACCCCCAGACCCAGGTCTCTGTCTCTGAGACCCCCTCAGACCCAGGTCTCTGTCTCTGAGACCCCCAGACCCAGGTCTCTGTCTCTGAGACCCCCAGACCCAGGTCTCTGAGAGAGAACGGGGGGGTGTTGTTGGGGGGTTGGTGTGTAGGGAGAAGAAGATCAGATCCAGACACGGGTAGAGAGAGAGAGAGGGAACGATTCAGACAGTTTCAGCTCAAATGTTTTAATTTCAAGGAATTCTGAGAGTTCCAGTCGGGTCCATTTGGTTTGGAACCTTAGAGTATATATTTCTAGAGAAGGCACCCAGAGGAAACCCTGAGGCGAAATGGACATAGTGGCCGGATTTGGTATTGCAGCTCGAGCCAGCGCTGCTTCGTTGACTATCATTGCGCACGTTCATGTGATTGGGGCCATGACACGTGAACGAATGTTTCATACGTGAACGCGCACAAACGGCACAATGATAGTCAACGGCAGCGCGTTCATGTGTTTGGGGCCAATCCACCCCAGAATGCACTCTGTTCCTACCAGGAAGGAGGAGTGAATCCGCCTCATGCGCTTTTGAGCAACTCAATGCAAGTGGATGGAAGGAGAACTCGGGTGTCTTCTCTATAGATATATAACTCTATGTTTGGAACACCTTCTGGTGACCCTGAGGGTCCCTGCATGCCCTTTGAAACCCTTAGCCATGTTTAACAGTCACGCCGTGTATCTGTAGAATCACAATACATCTGTCACAGGCAGCGAGAGAACCCCGTAAATAGAAAAGCAATGTGTATAAGAAGAAACAAGGGGTTCAGGGTTAACCCATTCTGACCTGAGATCAGATTCATACGAGGTTTCCGTTGGACACACACTGGTCTGATGAACCCATTCTGACCTGAGATCAGATTCTAAAATGTCAGTTGTTCTTCGATTTTTCAAAAATAGCAGACCTACAAGCTCGTAGCGCGCCACTCGGTGGCGCGCTATGAGCTTGTAGATCTGCCGTGTGGTGAATTGGGGATTTAATGATTGGGATATTGAACCGAAGATCCCCCTCTTCATGTGTTTTGTGGCCAATCTGTGGCTCTTTCATCTTTAAATCCCCACGTGAGCGTTGACACGATGGAGGGCTGTGAAACCCAGAGCCTTAGATATAGAGTTACGCAATCTGTGTTCACTTCATGGGGCTTCATTGGTCCAATGGCGGCTCTCCTACATAGACTACGCATTGAGCGTGGGGACAACCACCTGGGCCAAGTCCTGGACCGGAAGTATAGGCAGAAATGCATTGGACTCATTGTTTTGTAGTAATAGTACAACATAAACATTAAAGAGACTACTGAGCATTCTAAAACGGGTAGTCCCAATACTTCATTCTGATTGGCTGGTTACCGTCACGTGACCGGTGTAAATTTCACCGATAACCCACTCCTTCAATCACTTTGTATCATCCTGCAGCCTTGTAGCTGAACTGGGGAAGGGGAGCGCTTGATTGCTTTACAAACACATGCCGTGCGGGCGTCTAAGCTCCGCCCGGCTCATATGACTGTGAATGTGTGGCTCCAGGCAGCCCCGTAAAGACATCAAGCTCTATTCTCCCGTCACATAGGCTACTTGCTGAGCAAAACAAGGAAGTGTTGTGGCTCTGGCTCGCTCGCTCTGGTGGCGCAAAGCGTAGCTACTTTTGTGAATTTAATAGTTTTATTAGGTTAATATTGCTATATGTTTGTAACCGTTTTAGAAAAGCAATAAGCCACTCGAGGCCCCAGCTTACCGGGTATTTTACACTGGCTGGGAGGGTAGAAGCCCCCAGCCAGTGTAAAATACCCGGGAACCTGAGACCTCTCGTGGCTTATTGCTTAAATCTTCGTTCCTACTCTCACCTATGGTCATGAAGTGTGGGTCATGATCGAAATAATAAGGTCGCGAATTAGGGCTGACCCAAAAAAAAAAATCGATTAATCGACGTTCAATCGATACGCACGGGAATCGATTTTTAAATTTTGAATCGAATAGTCATTAAAAAAAAGCGTCCGCTTTTGGTCCGCGAGACGGCCCCATTTGGTCCGCGAGCCATGCTTGCGCCTCGCAGCACTTTGGTCAGCTTTTATTGTTTTAAATGTGCTATATAAATAAAGTTTGATTTAGGCCTATATTGGAGCAGGTGCTGGCAAATAACTAATTACTGTAATGCCATGCAGTGAAGTTGCGCAAATGTCAACTCAATTAGCAAGCGGAGCTGCTCTCATGCGCTCTGCACTGTCTGCAGCATAATGACTGCAGATCTCTTCTTAAAGTTTACTTATTATGGTTTACTTTAAACCATAAACCATAATATGATTGACAAACCTTGGATTATAATTCTTCATCGACCAACAGCGCATGCAGCATGACTATGAGGTAATTTATGTGGGATTTCTCCATCGGCATCGCATGTCGATAAAAATGGGATTTCACTAGTGGCATTATTCAGGCAATACTCAACAGATTGTTATAATTCCAAGTGATCTATATAATCTGTGAAGTTTATATATATTTTCCCATACGCACACTCACAGTCACATTAACTTTATGATCAATCAAATTAACCGTGGTTGATTTTATTTCTGACAAGTGTCAGGCTTGAAGAGTTCATTCATGTTACCGTTCGTTTACAATTGACAGAGGAGTTTGGATTATATATATTTTTATTTGATGGAGAGGTAATGCCTGTTTCAGGCGCTGTTTAATTGTTAAATAAAAGACCAATCCAATATGCGCTCCTCTCTATCTTCTTTAAATAAATGATACCAATCCAAGCATGCCTTTCTCTCCGCTATAGCGTTGTTTAAACCAAAGAGTCACTGCTCGCCTCGCACGCCTTGCACCGCGCACCACCCCCCCCCCCCCCCCCCCCCGTTGGGTTTCGAAGCGTCGAAGATCGAAACAAATTTATATCGAAGCGTCGATCATCAAAAACGTGATCGAAGGTCAGCCCTATCGCGAATACAAGCGGCCGAAATTAGTTTTCTCAGACGGGTGGCTGGCATCTCCCTTAGAGATAGGGTGAGAAGTTCAGTCACACGAGAGAGACTCGGAGTAGAACCGCTGCTCCTTCGCCTGGAAAGGAGTCAGCTGAGGTGGTTCGGGGCATCTGGTTAGGATGCCTCTCGGGCGTCCTCGACGCACGACCCACTGGGAAGAGACCCCCGGGGCAGACCAAGGCACAGTTGGAGGAAATACATCGACTGGTCTTGGAACGTCTCGGAATCCCCCAGGAGGAAGTTATCTAGTTGCTCTGGAGATGGAAGTCTGGAGCTCTCTGGTGGAGCTGTTGCCCCCGCGCCCCGATTACTAATAAGCGGTTGAAGATGGATGGATGGATGGATGGATGTACAATACTTTAAAACAGTGGTCATGTTGCACAGCACAATAGCTTAAAATAGGTCTTGTTTGTGCCCTATTAGACGGCCCTGGTTGTTCTCCTCCTCACACAGAGCATTAATATTCATGGTCATCGTACTGCACGGCCCCGGCCCGGTCCTCTCGGAGATTGGAAAGCTGCTGCTCACTTTGGATTCTCCTCGTGGGTCTCCTCCTCGCTCCCCACACACACACTTTGAAACACGTGCATGCACACAAACACGCACATGCACGAACACGTCGCACATGCACACAAACGCACGCTCGCACGCACGCACGCACATCTCTCCTGATTTCCGGTAACCATTTCAGATGTGGGCAGATTGAGGGATAGAGAATATATATCTCCGTCTGACAGAGTGTATTTACTCACTGACTCCAGTAGCCATTATTATGGGACGTGTTTGTTTGAGCGTCTCCATTGTTTTGGCACTAGAGCCCAGGCACCAATTTCACACAGTTAGTCACAACAATCCAAACGTTTATGAGTGGATGTTTGGCTGAACCCGACCCGGCTTTGGCTTGATTATGTTTTTATAAAAAGCATTGTGAAATGATTCGCCACTATAAGCAGCTCATTCAATTTAGATGTTTGACCTCACACGACACCTTTGATAACTTGCATTCATTCAGTCATGATGAGAGGCACATTCAGGTCTACGAATGTAAAGTTGGACATTTTGACACTTTGTGAGTTAATCACTTGAACCCAGAATCCCTTTTTTCTGGGGGTGAACATTGGGACGAAATAGCATTATAGATCGCTAGAGATTTGGTGTTGGGGGTTTGAGGGGTGGGGGGGTGGGGGGGGGGGCATATAGGAGCTCTGGGGTCAGAATCAGAATCATCTTGTCGGGTCACAGGTTTACAGGAGGTGTAAAGAAGTGGGTGTGAAATTAGTTTGTCAGGGGCTAAACTAAACCGCGTATCTTGGATTGAAGTGGTTCAATGAACACAGCAGATTTTTGTGCCTACTTTTTCCCCCATGTAATCAGATAATAACCAGCAAAAAGCCGTGGTGTTGAAACAACATGGTTTCATATAACCGTGTAAACAAACGAAACGAAAGCCTCTCTTCTGCACGCATGAAGGCCTTATAGCGCATTTAGACCTGAGGAGGGTTCTACAAAGGCCTTCTAAATGCTGACAGTTTTCTGACAAACCCCCATGTTTCTACGTATGTGAGTTGTTCTCAAACCCCCATGTTTCTACGTATGTGAGTTGTTCTCAAACCCCCATGTTTCTACGTATGTGAGTTGTTCTCAAACCCCCATGTTTCTACGTATGTGAGTTGTTCTCAAACCCCCATGTTTCTACGTATGTGAGTTGTTCTCAAACCCCCATGTTTCTACGTATGTGAGTTGTTCTCAAACCCCCATGTTTCTATACGTATGTGAGTTGTTCTCAAACCCCCATGTTTCTATACGTATGTGAGTTGTTCTCAAACCCCCATGTTTCTACGTATGTGAGTTGTTCTCAAACCCCCATGTTTCTACGTATGTGAGTTGTTCTCAAACCCCCATGTTTCTACGTATGTGAGTTGTTCTCAAACCCCCATGTTTCTACGTATGTGAGTTGTTCTCAAACCCCCATGTTTCTATACGTATGTGAGTTGTTCTCAAACCCCCATGTTTCTACGTATGTGAGTTGTTCTCAAACCCCCATGTTTCTACGTATGTGAGTTGTTCTCAAACCCCCATGTTTCTACGTATGTGAGTTGTTCTCAAACCCCCATGTTTCTACGTATGTGAGTTGTTCTCAAACCCCCATGTTTCTACGTATGTGAGTTGTTCTCAAACCCCCATGTTTCTACGTATGTGAGTTGTTCTCAAACCCCCATGTTTCTACGTATGTGAGTTGTTCTCAAACCCCCATGTTTCTACGTATGTGAGTTGTTCTCAAACCCCCATGTTTCTACGTATGTGAGTTGTTCTCAAACCCCCATGTTTCTACGTATGTGAGTTGTTCTCAAACCCCCATGTTTCTACGTATGTGAGTTGTTCTCAAACCCCCATGTTTCTACGTATGTGAGTTGTTCTCAAACCCCCATGTTTCTACGTATGTGAGTTGTTCTCAAACCCCCATGTTTCTACGTATGTGAGTTGTTCTCAAACATTTTCATGTCAAGGAGATGTATGTATTTGGCCGCGGACCTCCATCTGAAAATATGCAGTTCCAGTGACCACCCCGCAGAAGCAAAGATATGAGTTAAAAATGTTCGCTCTGAAAGAATAATATACATTTAAAGATTTGCGCCACATTTTCACGATTTATCAAAAAAATAGCAGACCTACAAGCTCGTAGCACGGCACTCTGTGCTGCTCTATGAGCTTGTATAGATCTGCTGTTTTTTTGCATAATGCTTAAAACACCAAAAAGGTTCCCGTACAGATTGGGTTAACACAAAGACTCGACCACCTTGCTGCGGCGTTCACTTTGTACTTCCGCATATAAATATATATATATATATATATATATATATATATATATATATAAACGCAAGATCGGCATACATTATAAATAGCACACCGGCGATGACTAAGGGCCAAACACTTGCACAAAGTTCACTGTACAGGGATTTGTGGTTGTGCCATTATGAATGTGATGAGTAAGCATACTGTACTTCTTACAAGGCAGCCTCTGTGAACAAACAAACACCTAACAATAGCAGCCAGTTAGCCAAAAAAGCTCAAACCGCCGTTTGCACGAAGAAAGGCTTTTTTAACCCATTCTGACCTGAGATCAGATTCAAGCTCGTATCGCGCCACTCGGTGGCGCGATATGAGCTTGTAGATCTGCTATTTTTCAATAGATAAAGCATAACATGATGCTAACACCAAAATGGGCGCCCCGGTCAGAATGCGTTAATAGAGTTGGGAATGTGAAAGGTAGTGTTATACTGTAAGTATAAATCCAACAGATGAACCGGGGATAACGCACGCAACACGCTCCAATAGAGTTGTCCCCATAGCAGTTTTTCAGACCGAGTACAAGTACCTTTTTTTTTTGTACTCGCAGATGCCGAGTACCGATACGAGTACTTTATTTTTTGTAGAGTGACAACTTCTTTTACCCCATTTTTCTCATAGATGCAGGTGGACTTTGTTTATCAGTTGTCATTTTATGCTTGTATATCGGCTGTTTTGGGCGCTCTGCTGCAGTGTTGGGTCAGACTTGCTCCTTTTGCGTTTGTTCAGCCTATAATGTCAATTGGATGTTTTGGTACTCGGGTCAGAGTATCGGGGGCCGGTTCCGAGTACCGAGTACGAGTACTTGAGGGTGGTATCGGCCCGAGTAACCGATACCTGTATCGGTATCGGAAAACCTCTACGCTCCAATCTCCTCGTCTTTTTCGTTGCCTTGCGCGCGGAAAATAGCAGATCTACGAGCTCACAGCATGCAGCGCATCGCTCCGCTGTGAGCTCGTAGATCTGCAATTTTTTTTAGCAATATGAATGAATATAAATCAGGCTTTAACCCATTTAGGCCTGACGTCGAAATTAAGGAAATGTCTTCTAAATTCTGACAGCGTTCTGAAATACCTCATGTTTCTGTATCAGTGGTGCTCCATATTTCATGTCAAGGACCCTAAAAATGATATGTAATTGACCCCCATCCAGAGACCTTCCAAAGGTTTGTGCCACATTTTCACGATTAAAAAAAAAATAGCAGACCTACAAGTTGAGCTTGTAGATCTGCTATTTGTCCACAGCTAAAGTATAGCATGATGCTTTAAAACACAAAAATGGGTTCCCGCCCAAATGGGTTAAACTACAGGGTTTGGGTGCCGGGTCGGGGAGCTATAAGCTGACGAGCTGCTGTGACTCTCTGGCATTATCTCCGGAACGGCACGGTGGAAGATGGGATTAGCCGGGTTCTCAGGGCGGATTAGAGAGAGAATGATTCCCAAATTCCCTCACAATGAGTCTGGGCGGAAAGCGAGCCGGCGGCGCCCCCATGTTTCCATCGGTCCTCCAAGGTCAACGAGACACCGACAGTAAGAGAGTCTGTGGGGGCCGAGGGGCCGGGGCCCCATGTTTCCATCGGTCCTCCAAGGTCAACGAGACACCGACAGTAAGAGAGTCTGTGGGGGCCAGGGGGCCCCATGTTTCCATCGGTCCTCCAAGGTCAACGAGACACAGACAGTAAGAGAGTCTGTGGGGGCCCGAGGGGCCCCATGTTTCCATCGGTCCTCCAAGGTCAACGAGACACAGACAGTAAGAGAGTCTGTGGGGGCCCGAGGGGCCGGGGCCCCCATGTTTCCATCGGTCCTCCAAGGTCAACGAGACACAGACCGTAAGAGAGTCTGTGGGGGCCCGAGGGGCCGGGGGCCCCATGTTTCCATCGGTCCTCCAAGGTCAACGAGACACATGCCGTAAGAGAGTCTGTGGGGGCCCGGGGGCCCATGTTTCCATCGTAAGACAGTAAGAGAGAGCTCTCTTCTCTTCAGTGGCCCCTCTTCAGGTATCAGTGTTCGACTAAAACTATGACGGAAAATGTTCGTCGACTACCTTTTTTTCCACTGACGAAAAACTAAATGGAAACTAAATGAAAACTAAGCTACGATGACTAAAACTGAGACTAAATATACTGACAGTTTTGTCAACAAATACAAACTGGACTAAAATGCTAGGAAGGGACTAGTGGACGAGAGATCCAGTCATTTCATACTTGGTTGCATGCTGAAATAGCAGATCTACAAGCTCAACGTGTCACAAGTGTAAAAACAGTCATTACGACGGCACCAAGGCCCACCAAAACACATGTTTGTTGACTAAATCAACTGTAGATTTAGTCAACAAACTAGACACTAAACACTAAAACGTTCCAGGTGACTAAAATGTGACAAAAACTAAATGAAAACTAAAATCAAAATGTCCTGCCAAAAACCACACTGTCAGGCACACAGAGAATATAGTTGATGATAGAGATTCACATGCCAGGTTAAACAAGGAGTCTTGAGAAGTAATATTAATGTTTTACTTTTGCACTCGAGATGGTATTGTTGTAGGCTGCCTTTCATCAAAGGCCTGTTACACATTAAACAAAGGATCATGTACAGTTCATAGCAGTCACAATGAGTCAAACCTGTGAGAAAGGGAAATTCAACACTATCTTATTAGATAGTTGCTGTGAGAGTGAGTTCTTCTAGCCAACACCAACTCGGGATTCCTGGATCTCTGCCCTCCACACGTTCCTATCCAACATCAGGTTCTTGAGCTCTTCACAGTTCACACCAATCAAGCAAATGTTTGGTCCTTTTCTTAGGCCACCACAATGCTTATAAGGAATTGCATTTTTATAGCGCTTTTCCAAAGTGCTCAAAGCGCTTTACAACGGTTCATTCATTCATGCATTGGGAGGTGAAGCGGCGAACAGTCGACGCCAGCGTCCTCACTTCCCTCATTCACACACCAATGGTGGCGAGCTCACACCGACCGACTCATTGGAGGCAATGTAGGGTTCAGTGTCTTGCCCAAGGACACTTCCACATGTGGACAGGAGGAGGAGCCGGGTTTCGAACCGCCGACCCAGGGATCATTGGACGACCTGCTTTACCTCCTGAGCCACAGCCGCTTAAGCCCAAGGCTTCGTACACACCTACACAACAAATGTTCAGTCCGTGTGCGATGTCTGATTGCTGTTTGATTGCTGCTCCAATTCATTTTCAATGGGAGTCACATGGTTTGACCAAACCTTTTTGTTTGATGAAGGGGGAGCAATCAGCAATCGGCAATCAAACACAAATGTTTGATCAAACCATGTGACTCCCATTTGGAAAAGCATTGTGGTGGCCCAAACAAACACAAAAACAACTCTCTGATTAGCCAATCAGAGAGGACAACTCTCTGATTAGCCAGTCACAAACAGCCTGGTTGCTACTGGTGTCTGATTTAGTTTTTGGCTCATCAGAGCCAACTCTCTGATTAGCCAATCAGAGAGGACAACTCTCTGATTAGCCGATCACAAACAGCCTGGTTGTTACTGGTGTCTTATTTAGTTTTCGTTCTTTTCACTTTATACAGTACTTATTTCCCAGTTTAAACAATATGGAGATATTTTACATATCCCCAAAACTTTGAGAACGAGGCATGTCCACTATAGGCTCCTATGCTGTTTTTTCCCTTGATCTCTTAGCTTTGTGCAATAAAATGTACCAAAGGTGTCGCTCCATATTGAAGCGATACAGTGGCTGGATAATATCAGAGGAAAAACACCGCCAACTTTATTAGCCGATTACCACATTCTTACATTGTCACAGCACTTGGTGTTAACCCATTTTGAGCGGGAACCCCTTTTGGTGTTTTAAACATTATGTTATAATTAAAAAATAGCAGATCTACAAGCTCATAGCGCGCTACGAGCTTGTAGGTCTGCTATTTTTGAAAAATCGAAGAACGACTGACATAGAAACATAGCTTTTTCAGAAAACTGTCAGGATGTAGAAGACATTTTTAGAATCTGATCTCATCTCAGGTCAAAATGGTGTTAACCCATTCTGACTGGGCACCCATTTTGGTGTTAGCATCATGTTATGCTTTATCTATTGAAAAATAGCAGATCTACAAGCTCATATCGCGCCACCGAGTGGCGCGATATGAGCTTGTAGGTCTGCTATTTTTGAAAAATCAACATTTTTTTAATCTGATCTCAGGTCAGAATGGGTTTAATCAGACCAGTGTGTGTCCAGTGGAAACCTCGTATGAATCTGATCTCAGGTCAGAATGGTGTTAAAGTAAAAGCAAACGTCTAGCTGGTTTCCATTGCTAAGTGCATGTCAAACCGTGCAGAAACCCAGAAACGTCCTTAGAATCTATACTAAGAAGAACATTAATTAGGGCCTACAAAGTGCCACAGCAGGGGAGAGGACTGCAGATGGATGACAGGAAGGATTTATAATGCATGGTGCCAAATATCATTAGGTCAGACGGAAGAACTTCATTGTACAAACTGGGTGAAAAGTCTCTTAAACACATTTAGACCTGAGTTAAAAACATTCACTTTAAAAGAATAATATATTCAAAGATTTGCGCCACATTTTTACGAATTTTCAAAAATAGCAGACCGGCTAGATCTGCTATTTTTCAATAAATTATAACATAATGTTTAAAACACCAAAAGGGGTTCCCGCGCAAAATGGGTTCCCAAACTTAGCAGTGGTTCCCAAACCTTTTCACGTCAAGGACCCCCGAATTGACCCTAATTAGCCTGCGGACCCCCATTTGAAGATATATGCCAGGGACCCCCAGCCACATTTTTACGGCTCTAGCAGAGATTCTAAACCCGTTTAATTTCAAGGACCCCCAGTTTGACATGGGTATTAGTCTATACGGACCCCCATTTAATGGCATTTCTACCCCAATTTATATTGAAAAAATCAATGTTAATTTAACGCTTTTGTACACTCTCTGAGTTACAGACCCTTAAGGGGTCCTAACTATCAATTAGCTGGGGACCCCCTGGAACTCCCTCAAGGACTCCTGGGGGTCTCCGGACCCCACTGTCTGTAGCTGTAGCTGTCACCATCTGTAGCTGACCAGATCAAACACTGCCAATACAAGAGGTTAAGTGGCTCTGGCAGCTGACCAGCCTGACATGGTTGGCTGTATACCAGTATGAAGCTTGCACCGCTACCCACTACAGAGCTGGAGATAGTCAAAGGGTTCTGATTTTACCATTTATTTTGGCATTGGAGTACTTTACTTTATTTGTTTATTTGGACAGGACAATGCATATTAATAGACGTTACATGGACGTAAATACACCGGATATAGCACAGTTGCTAATTTTCATCCGCAGTCCTCACAGGAAACGGAAAACGGAAAAACAGACAGTCAAACAGTGGAATACATTTACATAACATTACATAGCGAACACAGCATAAAAACATTTTTTCAGATTGTATTTAAAAGAGGGAAATGTAGCACAATCCCTTATACGCAGAGGAAGGCCATTCCATGCTACACAACCCTGTACTGAGAGGACATGACTGAACATTTGATGACATTATTATTTCTTAACAAGAAAAGCAAGTCTTCAAAATAATGGGAATGGCGGCATTTGGAAACAGGGGGGCATTTCTTCCTTGAATGCAATTTGGACAATTGGATCATGTGTGCTTCTTATTAATATTCCTTCTTGTTCATTTACAGTACATACTGTACTGTATACTGTGCATGCAATGCAAATGTTACTGAAGCTGCCTGGAACTATAAACCATTTGAAAAAGGTGCTGTCAGAATATTGCCAATTAAGTGAACCGAACCAGCGGTTTAACCCATTCTGACCGGGCACCCATTTTGGTGTCAGCATCATGTTATGCTTTAGCTATTGAAAAATAGCAGATCTACAAGCTCATATCGCGCCACCGAGTGGCGCGATACGAGCTTGTAGGTCTGCTATTTTTGAAAAATCGAAGAGCGACTGACATTTCTAGAATCTGATCTCAGGTCAGAATGGGTTAATCAGACCAGTGTGTGTCCAGTGGAAACCTCGTATGAATCTGATCTCAGGTCAGAATGAAAAGAAAGCCAAGAGTGACGCGCTGAAGGAAGCGATGCAGTTCATTGTTATCCGTACACTAGATGTAGAAAGAATGAACAGCAAATCGTGTTTTTCCACCCAGTGCTCATAAACGCACATCGTATGCAGCTAAAAGGTGCTGCATGGCTGGAGTCCAAAGTCCTGCGAGTCCTCCTTGCCCCGTAGCAGGAAGAACAGGCCTGTAAAGGAATGCTTGTAAAGTGATGTGACATTTAAGTATGTCACACAGTCATCAAGTCATCAACCATTAGCTCTATTAACAAGTGAACTAGCTGGCCTGAGATGGGCCACTTCCCCAAATTCAGAGATATCTCCTGAGATAAGATATGGAATGAACAAACATGGGTGCAAAGTGCAAAGTGTCCATATGTCAGGGAAATGATGTAATATATATATAAAAGACGCACGCACGCACGCACGCACGCACGCACGCACGCACGCACGCACGCACGCACGCACGCACGCACGCACGCACGCACGCACACACACACACACACACACACACACACACACACACACACGCATGCATAGTGTCAATCTCATGAAGAATCCCACAACATTTCACTATGTTCTATGCTTTTTGAAATATAATGGGGCTTGGATTGCACAATTGTTATTAGCCTGTGGCACCTACTAGTAGGGAACGATGTAAGTTGGAAATGCATGATGCAACACCCAGTGTCAGAGTACCCGTCTGTCTATCTATGTCCTTTTTTTTATGGCCATAAATGGAGATCTATGTACTGTATATGGGTGTATTGATTGGATCAGCGATTCTGGGCAACCGCGCCTCGGACTGATTTGACGCCGGGCAGTCGGGCAGACGGGCACGGCACTCCTTCTGGCCGTCGGAATCGCCCAAGTCGTTCCGCTGGACGGTTCTCGAGACACATGAACTACAGGCGGACACACCTTTTCATCATCTGCATTAAAGCTCCAAATTCTACTACTCATGCCATTAGCGTTCGTAGAACAAGTCTGTGCCTGCAGGCCCTTGTCACTGGTGAGCAAGAACAAGCTAGGTGGATTTGTCATAGCCCATGTCTCTCTCTCTCTCTGTCTCTGTCTCTGTCTCTTCACCTTGGTGAGAAGACAAGAACACAGTGACAGGTCAGACTATAACAAGACTAACAGACTGAAAGGGAGTAAGGATGAAGGCTTTTGTTCTGGAGAAATTAGAGGTGTCTCTCTTGTCTCTCCCACCAGTTAAAACGTCATTGTGTCCAAGTCGTGCTTCATGCTCAGAAAAAGGTTGAACTTGTTTCAAAGTGTAAATGAGATTGTGATCGTGTCTAATCCCAAACAAACGCCAATAACAAGAAGACACAATCACGCAAAGGAGCTGTACTGTGATTTACAAACTGTTGTGCCCAAGGTATACACCGATGGGCATGCCCGAATCTCAAGGCACACCCGTATTCATAGCCAAGGAAGTCAAGGAAATATTATATTATGTAGAATAGAATATAGGATAATTATAGAATCGTCTCTAGGAAATAGACAAACTACTGATGTAGTAATTCAGCCCTTCACTAAATCCCACCCCAAAAAGCGACTGTCCAATCCAAATAGTTTAGCAACTGTTGCTATGCAGATCAAGCTTTCGCCACCTCATACTGTAGCTGCCAATGTTATTTTGCATGGCTGTGTTGTTGAACATACAGTATATACAAAGTTACACGCCTGACTATTACCACCCAGGTAATACTATAATGACCGTAGTCTTACCGTGCAACATGAAAACTCCTGTCGGATGGTTGTTAAAAGTTGATTTCTCCCTCTGTAATTTCCTTGTATTTCTATTTTATTTAAATAATGTCATGCAAATTTGTCCAGTGCATTTAGCCTACTGTGTAGGCCTGGTTGACTAGATTTAGCAGACATTTTGATGCTCTTGCTACTGAAATGATGGATTATTTAGATGGAGAAATCCAATCATCTACCATTCATCTCTATGGGGGAGAAGGACAGCTTGCCCTGTCTCCTCGTGGCTAACGTGCCTATTGGACAAGGACGGGTTGGGGAGGGACTTATAGCTGGAAGGGCTAATCATAACAAAAACATATTCATAATCATTTGTACTGTATGTTGTACTGCAATTATAATGTGTGGTTGTCACGGAATCCGAAAAGGTACAACGTGTTGGAACAACAATTACAAGCAGATTGTTTGTTTAATAAAACCCATTCTTGGCGGGAACGCCTTTTGGTGTAAGCATTATGTTATGCTTTAGCTATTGAAAAATAGCAGATCTACAAGCTCATAGAGCGCCACCGAGTGGCGCGCTACGAGCTTGTAGGTCTGCTATTTTTGAAAAATCGAAGAACGACTGACATAGAAACATAGCTTTTTCAGAAACCTGTCAGGATGTAGAAGACATTTTTTTTAAGAATCTGATCTCAGGGCAGAATGGGTTAATATTGAAGCTGGGTCCTCTGTATGACCCCTCTCAGCCCACCACCCACATCAAATCGATGGGGAAACATATTGCTCTGAGGCTGCATGCTCAGCTTTCGGAGGAGACGCACATTATTTCTGCTTCTGGACACACTTGGCTGCTCTTCCTCTCTCTCTCTCTCTCCCCCGTTCTCCTTCCCTTGTCCTTTTCTCCTGAGTTCCTCCCCTCGATCTTGTACTCTCTCTTCTGCATGAGTGTGTTTTAGACTCGACAAATTGGAAAGGGTCCCCAGTGGGGGGGGGGGGGGGGGGGGGGGGGGGGGGGGGGAGGCTGGTTAGCAGGGCTGCAGTTTGGGCTGGTTGAAAGGGTCCTTTTTCCCCCTCACTGTATTCCTTTATGATGAATTCCTGTTCTGTTCTTTAACTATTATAGAAGTGTCTATTTGTACGTCTCTAAATGTTTTGATGAATTGAACATGGTGGACCCTGTTGTAAACAAGTGTAATGCTTATTGCTTAATTGGGTGTCCACTCAGTCTTTGTATTGAGTTTGTGCTTGAAATGTACTGTAATTCTGCAAACTGTTAATAAATATTTCAATCATTCAATCATTCAATCAATCAATCATTCAATCAATCAATCAATCCCCAGTGGGGGGAGGCTGGTTAGCAGGGCTGCAGTTTTCCCATTGAAGTGACACTGTTACTGTTACGAGTCTTAAAGATATATCTGGTGTGGAAAAATACTGGTGATAGGGTGACTTATTTGAATTATTTTAAGTAATGTGTATGTCAGTTTAGCTCATCCATATAACATACTAGCATGTGTGAAACTCACCGTCACCATAATTAATGCCATGGCCAAACCGTTAATGCCATGGCACTTAACCCATTTAGAATTTTAGACCTGACGTCGAAATTTAAAAAAATGTCTTCTAAATCATGACATGCAGTTTTCTGAAAAACCTCATGTTTCTGTATCAGTGGTGCTCAATATTTCATGTCAAGGACCCCATAAAATGATATGTAATATGCCTCCTTTGTTTTAATGGCATTCAGTGAGAGAGTAGCTGAAAAGTGATGTGGTCAAACTTTTTTTTTTTTTTTTACTTCATACTTCTAAACAAGCTGGAGTTTATGTAATCCCTACATTTGTCAGACCAGTATATAAAAAGTGCATTACTTACAGTAATCAGGTGTACTGGAAATAAAAGCATGAACCAGCTTTTCCGAAGCTGACTGTGTCAGGAAACATCTTACTGTAGATTCTTCAGATGATAAAAATCATCAAGAGCATGGCCGATGTTGGAGGATTATCTGCTGGGAGGCCACGTTTGCGTGCGTGCGTGCGTGCGTGCGTGCGTTGCTCCTTATCAGGATAATTTATACGTGTTTGATTTCTGCAGACTCTGACACTCTGACCTCACACTATTTCTTGATAACTGTCTCAGCTGTCTGTCCCTGTCCCTGTCCCCACTATCTCTTTCTCTGATTATTCACATATCTTCCTATAACCATTTTTGCCTAATTTCTAAATATTGTTTCCTTTCTTGGTCTGGCTATGATAAAACTATTCTCCCCTTTTCCTCTACTGCCATCAACTCGTCCAAGTGGAAACATTCCCAGCCAGGTGTCATAAATTCACTAGATTGATCCTGTGTATAATATCACCCCAATAAACCTCCAACCATGTGTGTCTATTTAGCAATAGCACTTACAGAGGCTTTGAAGGAGAGGAGGTGAAGGCTATAATGCAATGCACGGGGTCATTGATAAGATAATTGTTTGCTTTGTAATTAAAAAAAGACGTCATTGATTTATGTATGTGTGCTTAACCCATTCTGACTGGGCACCCATTTTGGTGTTATGCTTTAGCTATTGAAAAATAGCAGATCTACAAGCTCATATCGCGCCACCGAGTGGCGCGATACGAGCTTGTAGGTCTGCTATTTTTTTTTTTATCGAAGAACGACTGACATTTTTAGAATCTGATCTCAGGTCAGAATGGGTTAATCAGACCAGTGTGTGTCCAGTGGAAACCTCGTATGAATCTGATCTCAGGTCAGAATGGGTTAAAGGTTCTGAAAGTAATCACTGCACTAAAGTGTTCAATGGTCTCTCTCTCTAGCTCTTTAGTATACTGAAAACAACACATTGTCAGGTTGGTGGCTATACCTAAATATAGCAATGATTGCTATAAACATATAGAAATATTTAACACTTACTGTAGTTTTGCAAAACAAAATAATAACCCAATATAATTTGTTACATTTTAGAAGCTGTTGACCCTAATTGGTTTGTTTAATGATCATTTTAGTGCTACTCTGAGAGTGCATCATGCTGTCATGTTCAGTTAACCATATGGCCTTTGGAGTGTTTTGAAAGACTAAAGTGTGTGTAATGGTTACGTTTACGTACTATGTGTTGTGTTGTAATGGCCTCCTTTTTTTAGAATATTCATAATTTGGTGTAAAGCCTTCCGGAGGTTATGAAAATGTGTATCCAGCTCAGCTGCAGTTTTGTATGGCTGGCAATTAAAAAAATGCTGTGAGCCCAATGATTGAGATGCAATAAAGTAAACATCCCGATTCATCATCGATTCCCATTATGGACGATTCAAAATCGATTAATAATTCCCAAAAATCGAACAGATTACAGGAGTTTTCACTACATGGTGTTTGTGATATGAAATGTAAGCTTACCCTAATCACAGTAAACATGTCTTCAGTCATTTTATGTAGTATAGTCAGTCACTTCAGTTGCCCGGAGTAGATTGTGATGAAATACTATGTATTGAATCGAGAATCATTTTGAAAAGAGAATAGTTTTCAATCTGGAAGAAAAAATGCTTTTGAATACCATACATATATTGATCCTTGTTATGGACTCATGTCCTCTACCACCTCAGCAGGTTATTTGATTCTGCTTTTAAGTTCCACAAAAAGGTGCAGTAGCCAAAGGCGTCCCCCCCCCCCCCCCCCCTCCCACCCCCTCCTAGATTCAACTTATTCCAAAACAAGTTGTCTCTCTCTGATCATCACCTTGAGAAAGTAACGTTAAACTAAAACTTTGGGGTGACCGCGTTTTATTTTCATTTTTGCTGCATCAGCAAAACCTTGAGTGGAACAGCATTCCCATCGCTATCAGATCTGACATCTCAAAGTTTAAGTTACACTTTTAAATCCAGTCTCAACACTCTTGTTTTATTCACGTTTGTATAGTGTGGACAATCTTTCTTATTGTTGTTTTTACTGACAGTTGTTTATTTGATTTCGTACTACTGTTGAGGGGCGCTAGCCGGCCCCTCCTATGCCCAGCTTTAGTACTGTTGAGGGGCGCTCGCCGGCCCCTCCTATGCCCAGCTTTAGTACTGTTGAGGGGCGCTCGCCGGCCCCTCCTATGCCCAGCTTTAGTACTGTTGAGGGGCGCTCGCCGGCCCCTCCTATGCCCAGCTTTAGTACTGTTGAGGGGCGCTCGCCGGCCCCTCCTATGCCCAGCTTTAGTACTGTTGAGGGGCGCTCGCCGGCCCCTCCTATGCCCAGCTTTCCGGGTTTGTGTAAAACACAAACATTGAAGACAAAAGTGAAGGCGGAAAAAGTGATGACGCAAATTGTGGTTGGCCGGAATGAGATGATGTATGATGATGAGAGCGCCCCTCACTTCACATGGGTGTGATTTCTATTGCTTATGTCCAGGGGTGGAAAATTACTACTTTTACTTAAGTACTGTACTTAAGTACAATGTTGAGGTATTTGTACTTTACTTGAGTATTTCCAATTTCCAGTACTTTTACTTCTACTCCACTACATCTCAGAGCCACAATTTGTACTTTTACTTCACTACAATTATTTGATAATTTTAGTTACTAGTTACTTTGGAGATTTAAATTTTGATTAGAAAACATACATACATTAACCACTTCAACGCTATACATTTTGGCAATTTGAAACTAGCCGATCTACAGTACAAGCTCACATTGTGTCACGTTGCGACGCATTGTGAGCTTGTAGATCTGCTATTTTCAATAGATTTTGTACACATTTTGAACTTGTGAAATGGGAGATTCTGCAATAGTACTTTTACTTTTACTCAAGTACATTTTCAATTCTGTACTTTTACTTGTAACGAAGTATAGTTCTAAATTGCAGTATTGGTACTTTTACTTAAGTAAAACAATTGAGTACTTTTTCCACCACCACTGTCTATGTCTTGTTGTTTATGGTATGTCTGTGTTTGTATTTGTGATTTAGCCGCATCATGGTTTGTGCATGCACTTGGTCAGCAGTTTTTAAATGTGCTTCATGAATACATTTTTTGACTTGACTTGATTATTGCTAACAACGGTTTGAGTTCACATGGTCCGCATTACAGTCAGACTTCAAATAGTCACACATTTGTGGTTTGGACAAATTGGAAACTTTGGCATGAAACCATGTTGGCAGATCCAGCTACAGTTTATGCTGATTGCTAAATCACTTTGGATGAAACTGTGTGACCCACTTGACTTAATCACGACCATGACCTAAATTGGCACAATGATATATAAATCATTGCTTTCACACAAAATGGAGATGTCAAACTTTTTTTTTTTCCTTTTTTACAAACCAGTTCACAAAAGTAAAGTAACTCATGTCAAACTAAACCGAAGCATTTCATCTCAGCCGATCGAAACTGCTCCAATAATCGTGCATCTCTTCCGCACTTATGTGAAAACGTCTCTGCACATTGATTCAATCAACAATCAGTACAGAAGTCAGGTTCGAGTTTCTCCAAGACTGGAGCAAGTAGAGAGACTGATGATTAGAGGAGAAGAGAGAGAGGCCCGTAGAGGAGAGGGACCCTTGATGCACAATGGAAAAGTAGTTCAAAAGGGACATGAAAGAGACAATTATGTTTCAGATTAAATCAATGCCACGGTTATTGATCATGTCATCAGCATTTCAGTGCGAAAGGCCTGGGTAGCAGCCAGCCAGGGCAGGCCCGATCTCAGGAGATCAATCAGGAATGACTGACTGTGCTAATACTTCACTGTATTTCTTTGTGTAAGATATTTAATCAAATCATCCTTTATTTCTTTACAGCAGTGGTTTTCAACCCTTTTCATGTCAAGGCCAAGGACAAAATAAGTTTTATTTGTTAGGAAGGAGGAAAACCAAGACCAGACAAAAGACCTTCAATGGTTCAATGTCGTATAGTAAAAGTAGTAATTAGTCATTTGCTAATTCAACTTTTGCATGATGCAGTTTCGTTTTGACGGAAGTTTTAATTGTTTTTGAAAAACGTGTGAGAGATGTAGCAGAATGTGAGTGATCACAGTGGTCACAGTGACCTCGGCGTAGGGCAGTCCAAGGCAAACAGCTCTGTTAATCTTTGAGGAAGTTTTCACAGTCATGCGAGTGCTCATGTGGGAGTGTCACATAAACCTTTTTATTGTGTTTAAGTGTCGTACAGTCCATTGCCTCAATTGCGATGCGGTCTGTCTGGACGAGATATGCATAATATGGGGTAGGTCAGTACAGAACAGAACATGTTGAAGGTTGTGGTGGAAGTTCTGGCCTGTGTCATGATCATTCTAAACGGCAATTGTTCATTCAAGTGTGCATTACCGGTACGCTATGTCCGCAAGGCACGGCAGGAATGCTATTCAACCGTCCACTCCACTCCACTGCACCGAGCAAACACTGACTGACCCCTTATCTGCTACAAGTTCACAGCTGAGCCGCGGTCGATCATTTATCATGTCTGAGGTCACCAAACCGCACACCGCCGAGTCAGCTGACCGGCGAGATCAACCCTCTCCACATGCAAGTTTACACACACACATATGCACCGGTGAATGCTTTGTTGTAAGACAGGCACGCACGCACGCACCCACACCCACTGCTGCGCTGATAGACTGCTGTGTAAATTGGCCATGACTCATAGTCGAGCCCCCTTCACTCTGACCAGCCCGAGCCGGCTCTCGCACCTCCCCACAACCATCCATTAATCCTGCACACGCACACACACACACACACACACACACACACACGCACGCACGTACGCACGCACACACGAGCATGCACGCAGAGTTGTTTCCACTGAGATGTATGTGACAGATGAATTGGATGGAAGGGGCGAGAGGTGGACTTGATGGACAGATTGATTGAGATTGGAGGAGAAAAAACAGAGTCTGGAGTGAAGACATGAAGAGGAGGCGAGAGGTGGAGAGTCTCTCTCTCTCTCTCTCTCTCTCTCTCTCTCTCTCTTCACCATCCCTCATCACACATGCTCACACACGCACATGCACGCGCACACGCAGACCTGCTCATGCACCCACCCACTCTCGTCTTTCATGCACACACACACGCACGCACACGCACACACTCGCACACACAACCATACAGAGTGGCTTTGTCTCACTGGGGCAGTGATGACTCATTCTCTCCCGTCGTTCTGCAGGGACTGGACACACACACACACACACACACACGCACGCACGTACACACACACGCACACACGTACACGCGCACACACACACACGCACACACACACACACACATGGGGAAACAGAGAGATGAGGACGGTGATTGATAAGGACCGAGCCAGCCTTGCCGTTTTGATTGCAGTTACATAACCAAGGACCAACTGGACACACACACACACACACACACACACACACACACACACACACACACACACACACACACACACAGTGGCAACAGTGCGATTCCTTTCAAACATTTCTAAAATGGTGAAAACGTCAGATCTCCAAGCATGCGTGCTAACCCCTCGTCCCGCTCACCTTACAGCCTTTGCTCTTGTCGTGTCTGTGGGGGTGGTGGTTGTGTTGGTGGTGGTGGTTGTTGTTGTGCTCGTTGGCGGGACACGGCGATACGGGCTGTTCCTGCTGCTGGCAGTAGGCGGCGCCGCCGCCGCCCTGCAGGCTGGCGTAGGGACAGCAGCCGTAGGGCGAGGGGAAGTGCGCGGCGTACCACAGGTCGCTGCCGTCGGCCTGCAGCGGGCACTTTGCACACGGGCAGAGCAGGGCCTTGTTGCCCCCGTGGTGGTGGTGGTGGTGGTGGGCCTTCTCCACGCTCACCTTGGGGTTACGCATCCACCTCCGCACCTGGGTGGGAGGAAAGGAAAGTCCAGTTTTAATTATTACCTTTGTCCCGCATGAATATATAATGTATCTTGATTTCATTCACCTGTTTTATTCCCATTGCTGCGCTGCTGCGCATTACTCCAAACACAGCTGATGTTGATTACAGAAATACTCCGTTTTAATCTCATTCAAGATGACATCCAGAGTCTGGATGTCATCTTCATTCCAGACAGTGTATTACTAATTTTAAAATGAATCAGCATGCTAAAATGTGTATCTGAAAACATTATAGGTTAGAAATCAGCCACATAGTCATAGTCTAGTTGCAATTTGTAAACAAACTCCAGTGTCGCGGAGCTATCGACCCATAGCCTGAAGGGATGCAACGCTCTGATTGGTTCAGAAGCATACATACGTTTTAGACTGAAATTTCAAAATAATATTCCCAAAAGGCCACTGCACCCAGTCTTTAAGTTATAGCATGTTTACACTTTTGCTTAGATTCTTCCTCTGCTCTCCATTTGTAAATCCGTAACCGTGTTGTCAACTGTTTGACCAGTGCCTTGCCCCTGAGAAGTGTGATCAAAACCAACTGTTTGACCAGTGCCTTGGCCTTGAGAGGTGTGATCTAAACCAACTGTTTGACCAGTGCCTTTGCCTTGAGAGGTGTGATCTAAACCAACTGTTTGACCAGTGCCTTGTCCCTGAGAAGTGTGATCTAAACCAACTGTTTGACCAGTGCCTTGCCCTTGAGAAGTGTGATCTAAACCAACTGTTTGACCAGTGCCTTGCCCTTGAGAAGTGTGATCAAAACCAACTGTTTGACCAGTGCCTTGGCCTTGAGAAGTGTGATCAAAACCAACTGTTTGACCAGTGCCTTGCCCTTGAGAAGTGTGATCTAAACCAACTGTTTGACCAGTGCCTTGCCCCTGAGAACTGTGATCTAAACCAACTGTTTGACCAGTGCCTTGGCCTTGAGAAGTGTGATCAAAACCAACTGTTTGACCAGTGCCTTGCCCTTGAGAGGTGTGATCTAAACCAACTGTTTGACCAGTGCCTTGGCCTTGAGAGGTGTGATCTAAACCAACTGTTTGACCAGTGCCTTGCCCTTGAGAAGTGTGATCTAAACCAACTGTTTGACCAGTGCCTTGCCCCTGAGAACTGTGATCTAAACCAACTGTTTGACCAGTGCCTTGGCCTTGAGAAGTGTGATCAAAACCAACTGTTTGACCAGTGCCTTGCCCTTGAGAGGTGTGATCTAAACCAACTGTTTGACCAGTGACTTGGCCTTGAGAGGTGTGATCTAAACCAACTGTTTGACCAGTGCCTTGCCCTTGAGAGGTGTGATCAAAACCAACTGTTTGACCAGTGCCTTGTCCCTGAGAAGTGTGATCTAAACCAACTGTTTGACCAGTGCCTTGGCCTTGAGAAGTGTGATCTAAACCAACTGTTTGACCAGTGCCTTGCCCCTGAGAGGTGTGATCTAAACCAACTGTTTGACCAGTGCCTTGCCCTTGAGAGGTGTGATCTAAACCAACTGTTTGACCAGTGCCTTGCCCCTGAGAGGTGTGATCTAAACCAACTGTTTGACCAGTGCCTTGGCCTTAAGAGGTGTGATCAAAACCAACTGTTTGACCAGTGCCTTGGCCTTGAGAAGTGTGATCTAAACCAACTGTTTGACCAGTGCCTTGGCCTTGAGAAGTGTGATCTAAACCAACTGTTTGACCAGTGCCAAATTGTACAAATTGGGGTCTCAGAGATAGAAATGCCATTAAATGGTGTCCTTCAAATTAAACCGGTTGAGAATCACTGCTAGAGCCGTAAAAATGTTCTCTCATGTCATGGTCATGGGGGTCCCTCCCTCAGGGGGGTCCCTCCCTCATGGGGGTCCCTCCCTCATGGGGGCCCCTCCCTCAGGGGGGTCCCTCCCTCATGGGGGTCCCTCCCTCATGGGGGTCCCTCCCTCATGGGGGCCCCTCCCTCATGGGGGTCCCTCCCTCATGGGGGTCCCTCCCTCAGGGGGGTCCCTCCCTCATGGGGGTCCCTCCCTCATGGGGGCCCCTCCCTCATGGGGGTCCCTCCCTCAGGGGGGTCCCTCCCTCATGGGGGTCCCTCCCTCATGGGGGTCCCTCCCTCATGGGGGCCCCTCCCTCACGGGGGTCCCTCCCTCATGGGAGTCCCTCCCTCATGGGGGTCCCTCCCTCATGGGGGTCCCTCCCTCATGGGGGTCCCTCCCTCATGGGGGTCCCTCCCTCATGGGGGTCCCTCCCTCAGGGGGGTCCCTCCCTCATGGGGGTCCCTCCCTCATGGGGGTCCCTCCCTCATTGGGGGTCCCTCCCTCATGGGGTCCCTCCCTCATGGGGTCCCTCCCTCAGGGGGGTCCCTCCCTCAGGGGGGTCCCTCCCTCATGGGGTCCCTCCCTCATGGGGTCCCTCCCTCATTGGGGGTCCCTCCCTCAGGGGGGTCCCTCCCTCATGGGGTCCCTCCCTCATGGGGGTCCCTCCCTCATGGGGGTCCCTCCCTCAGGGGGGTCCCTCCCTCATTGGGGGTCCCTCCCTCATTGGGGGTCCCTCCCTCAGGGGGGTCCCTCCCTCACGGGGGTCCCTCCCTCATGGGGGGTCCCTCCCTCATGGGGTCCCTCCCTCATGGGGGTCCCTCCCTCATGGGGGGTCCCTCCCTCATGGGGTCCCTCCCTCATGGGGTCCCTCCCTCATGGGGGTCCCTCCCTCATGGGGGTCCCTCCCTCATTGGGGGTCCCTCCCTCATGGGGGTCCCTCCCTCATTGGGGGTCCCTCCCTCAGGGGGGTCCCTCCCTCATGGGGGTCCCTCCCTCATGGGGGTCCCTCCCTCATGGGGTCCCTCCCTCATTGGGGGTCCCTCCCTCATGGGGTCCCTCCCTCATGGGGGTCCCTCCCTCAGGGGGGTCCCTCCCTCATGGGGGTCCCTCCCTCATGGGGGTCCCTCCCTCACGGGGGTCCCTCCCTCATGGGGTCCCTCCCTCATTGGGGGTCCCTCCCTCATGGGGTCCCTCCCTCATGGGGGTCCCTCCCTCATGGGGTCCCTCCCTCATGGGGTCCCTCCCTCATGGGGGTCCCTCCCTCACGGGGGTCCCTCCCTCATGGGGGTCCCTCCCTCATGGGGGTCCCTCCCTCATGGGGTCCCTCCCTCATTGGGGGTCCCTCCCTCATGGGGTCCCTCCCTCATTGGGGGTCCCTCCCTCATGGGGTCCCTCCCTCATGGGGTCCCTCCCTCACGGGGGTCCCTCCCTCATGGGGGTCCCTCCCTCATGGGGGTCCCTCCCTCATGGGGTCCCTCCCTCATGGGGGTCCCTCCCTCATGGGGGTCCCTCCCTCATTGGGGTCCCTCCCTCATGGGGGTCCCTCCCTCATGGGGGGTCCCTCCCTCATGGGGTCCCTCCCTCATGGGGGTCCCTCCCTCATGGGGTCCCTCCCTCATGGGGGTCCCTCCCTCATGGGGGTCCCTCCCTCATGGGGGGTCCCTCCCTCATGGGGGTCCCTCCCTCATGGGGGGTCCCTCCCTCATGGGGTCCCTCCCTCATGGGGGTCCCTCCCTCATGGGGTCCCTCCCTCATGGGGGTCCCTCCCTCATGGGGGTCCCTCCCTCATGGGGGGTCCCTCCCTCATGGGGTCCCTCCCTCATGGGGGTCCCTCCCTCATGGGGGTCCCTCCCTCATTGGGGTCCCTCCCTCATGGGGGTCCCTCCCTCATGGGGGCCCCTCCCTCATGGGGGCCCCTCCCTCATGGGGGTCCCTCCCTCACGGGGGTCCCTCCCTCATGGGGGTCCCTCCCTCACGGGGGTCCCTCCCTCATGGGGTCCCTCCCTCATGGGGGTCCCTCCCTCAGGGGGTCCCTCCCTCATGGGGGTCCCACCCTGGCAAATATCTTTTCAAATGGAGTAAAAGTACAATATTTGGATCTGAGATGTAGTGGAGTGAGTAACAGTAAAACTATTGGAAATTGGAAATACTCAAGTGAAGTACAAATACCTCAAAATTGTACTTACTGTAAGTATACAGTATAGGCCAGTGGTTCCCAAAGTGGAGTCCGCGGACCCCCAGGGGTCCTTGAGAGAGTTCCAGGGGGTCCCCAACTAATTTATTGTTTGGAACGAAATAGAGTCTTATGCTGTCTAACTTAGAGAGTGTACAAACATTTATTTTACAATATAAATTGGGGGTCCCAGAGATAGAAATGCCATTAAATTGGGGTCCGTAGCCTAATGCATTTCAAACTGGGGGTCCTTGAGATTAAACAGGTTGAGAATCACTGCTAGAGCCGTAAAAATCTTCTCTTATGGGGGTCCCCGGCATACCTTTTTAACCCATTCTGAACGGGCACCCATTTTGGTGTCAGCATCATGTTATGCTTTAGCTATTTAAAAATAGCAGATCTACAAGCTCATATCGCGCCACCGAGTGGCGCGATACGAGCTTGTAGGTCTGCTATTTTTGAAAAATCGAAGAGCGACTGACATTTTTATTAGAATCTGATCTCAGGTCAGAATGGGTTCATCAGACCAGTGTGTGTCCGGCGGAAACCTTGTATGAATCTGATCTCAGGTCAGAATGGGTTAAATGGGGTTCCGGCGGGCATGATAAGTGTCAATTTGGGGGTCCTTGACATGAAAAGGTTAGGCTACTTAGGTAAATGCACTTAGTTGATTTCCACCACCAAATATCGGTGCAAATCGTCACGTGAGTCGCGTCACTTAATTAGCCAACAACACGCCGCAGGACTGTAGCCTGTGTGAGCCCACACTACAGGATCCAGAGTTCCAGACAGCTGTGACACACACACACACGCACACACACACACATGCACACACACACACGTACACACACATGCACACGCGCGCACACGCAGCTATATTGAATGAGTAAGTATGACAGACAGCATGTCAGGGCATGCTGGGGCTACAGAAAAACAGAGATGGAAAAACACTCATGCTGTTCCGGGTCAGTCACAGACTGACTGCGCTCCCGCCACGCCATGTACAGACAGAGAGAGAGAGGCGCAGAGGGTGTTTGGTATTTTCCTACAGGAAGAAAGCGGGGATTAGCCAAAATACAGGAGCTGTTTTCATGTAAACGTATTTATTATTGGGAATTGAAGCCAGTAGTGCACATAAATGACTATGATGCTCAATGCTCGTTTAATCACTTTAGACCTGAGGACCATTCTACAAAGATGTCATCTAAATCATGACAGTTTTGTGAAAAACCTCATGTTTCTACAGTATGTCAGTAAAACCTCATGTTTCTACAGTATGTCAGTAAAACCTCATGTTTCTACAGTATGTCAGTAAAACCTCATGTTTCTACAGTATGTCAGTAAAACCTCATGTTTCTACAGTATGTCACTAAAACCTCATGTTTCTACAGTATGTCAGTAAAACCTCATGTTTCTACAGTATGTCAGTAAAACCTCATGTTTCTACAGTATGTCAGTAAAACCTCATGTTTCTACAGTATGTCAGTAAAACCTCATGTTTCTACAGTATGTCAGTAAAACCTCATGTTTCTACAGTATGTCAGTAAAACCTCATGTTTCTACAGTATGTCACTAAAACCTCATGTTTCTACAGTATGTCACTAAAACCTCATGTTTCTACAGTATGTCAGTAAAACCTCATGTTTCTACAGTATGTCAGTAAAACCTCATGTTTCTACAGTATGTCAGTAAAACCTCATGTTTCTACAGTATGTCAGTAAAACCTCATGTTTCTACAGTATGTCAGTAAAACCTCATGTTTCTACAGTATGTCAGTAAAACCTCATGTTTCTACAGTATGTCAGTAAAACCTCATGTTTCTACAGTATGTCAGTGGTTAAAACCTCATGTTTCTACAGTATGTCAGTAAAACCTCATGTTTCTACAGTATGTCACTAAAACCTCATGTTTCTACAGTATGTCAGTAAAACCTCATGTTTCTACAGTATGTCAGTAAAACCTCATGTTTCTACAGTATGTCAGTAGTTAAAACCTCATGTTTCTACAGTATGTCAGTAAAACCTCATGTTTCTACAGTATGTCAGTAAAACCTCATGTTTCTACAGTATGTCAGTAAAACCTCATGTTTCTACAGTATGTCAGTAAAACCTCATGTTTCTACAGTATGTCAGTAAAACCTCATGTTTCTACAGTATGTCACTAAAACCTCATGTTTCTACAGTATGTCAGTAAAACCTCATGTTTCTACAGTATGTCACTAAAACCTCATGTTTCTACAGTATGTCAGTAAAACCTCATGTTTCTACAGTATGTCAGTAAAACCTCATGTTTCTACAGTATGTCAGTAAAACCTCATGTTTCTACAGTATGTCAGTAAAACCTCATGTTTCTACAGTATGTCAGTAAAACCTCATGTTTCTACAGTATGTCAGTAAAACCTCATGTTTCTACAGTATGTCAGTAAAACCTCATGTTTCTACAGTATGTCAGTAAAACCTCATGTTTCTACAGTATGTCACTAAAACCTCATGTTTCTACAGTACATATGTACATTATGTCAGTGGTGCTCAGACTATTTCATGTCAGGCCTAATTGGCCGCCGACCCCCATCTGAAAATATGTTGCAACCCCCCCCCCCCCCCCCCCACATCCAGAAGCAATGATTTGAATTAAAAACGTTCGCTCAGAAAGAACATATATTAAAAGAAACATTTTCACGATTTTTTCAACAGCTAAACCTAATAATCCTTAAAACACCAAAAGGTGGTTCCCGCCCAGAGCGGGTTAAATTGAAGTTGTTGACATTGCCGTTGTCAGATGTTTTGTCATCATGTTGTCAGCAGGTTTTATGGAACCGTGAGAGCAGCTTTGGCATGGATCACATCATGGGAGCTTTTTACGCCCACTTGGTGTGTTTTCTTTAACCCATTCTGACCTGAGATCAGATTCTAAAAGTGTCTTTGATTTTTCAAAAATATCAGACCTACAAGCTCGTAGCGCGCCACTCGGTGGCGCGCTATGAGCTTGTAGATCTGCTATTTTTCAATAGCTAAAGCATAACATGATGCTAACACCAAAATGCGTGCCCGTTCAGAATGGGTTAAAGTCATGCTGCAGTGCTGAGTCAACCTTCTTCATCCTTTCAAACAAAAGAGATAATCTCCACGTGCTAACGGCTCAAATGTTTTTCTTCGTTTGGGACCTGCGTGTGATTATTGTGTCCATGTATTTATACATCGTGGCTGTCTGGCGAAAAACCTTGTCCGAAATGGCTATACTTTGTTAGGCTATAGAGCGTCGCAGTCCCGCCCCCTCGAGAGACCCGGAAAAGAAATCGCCGTTCATTTTCTCATAGGCATTTCTTTAAAGTATTTATATAAAGACGGTTACGCCGTGGACAAAGCCAACTCGGATCGTGACAAATCATGACAATGAACACAATATTTTGGGCCGATCAAATCATTAGAAAGAAGAAAATAAAGGCAGGAGACAACACTATTTTTTTTTGTTTTTCTTCTTATAAATTATTTGATCGGCCCAAAACATTGTGTTCATTGTCATGATTTCTCATGATCCGAGTTGGCTTTGTCCGCGGCGTAACTGTCTTTAAATAAATACTTAAAGAAAATCCGATAGGAGAAATGCATTGCATTTCATTTCCTGGGCCACTGGTCATTCTGAAAGGGGGAGGGACTGCAACGCTCTATATGACTACCAAAGTGTGCCTGGGATGTGTCTGTGTGTGTATAGCTGCATGACTGAGAGGAGTGTGAGTGACTGAGTGTGTGACTCCAATCAAGATACAGGTTTGGAGGATTTAGCCGTTTAACCTTGAGGGGGTTCCAGGTGGGAGTTAGTAACCAAATGGACCCTTATTATAACTCTCAAGAGTTACAATTATTGTTAATCATCTACATCAGAGGTTCCCAAACTTTTTTGGCTTTAGGTACCCCTTGGGGAGAAGAATTTCTTATTTGTAGGGTTAAAAAAAAAAAAACCCTAAAAAAAGAAATAAATAAAAAATCCGTCCCCCCTCCGCCCAAACGATGAATCGTTAATATTTAATTATACAAATCGATTTTCATTTTGGACACATTTACACATTATGCTGCAGCGCTGCGCAGGAGAAAAGGCCAGTCTCTGACGGCTATAGTTGCTTTACGGCCAACAGTCCTGTCCACTGAGTCCAGTGCCACTTTCCTCTCCAGAGGGGGGGGGAGTTGGAAGATTAGGTGGCCATGCAGGATGTGAGGGCTTAGTGGTCTAACCTTTTCTCTGGAGATAACGAGGTCACGGAATGTGGTCCGGCCTGATAACAACGATCATCTCTATTGATTGAACGACGGCCAGAAACCTGTCCTTGTTTGGTCGTGCTGGGTCGCTGACCCCAATAAAACAAGAGGATGTTGGCTGTTGGCCATATTTTGGGACAGTGCCATTTGATTTACACCCGTGTTAAAGGAGAATTCCATGCTAGAATGCTTTCTTATCTTTCTTACCTTTCTTTGTAGTTGTTACGTCCCCACCAAAGAGGTCCAGGTGTTTTTTTGTGCAAAAACTCCTTATTGGCTATTTTCCCTACCATAAGCCCTAAATGAATTGAATGGGAATTGAATGGGGCTATGGGGTGTTATGCTAGTTCGCTTATTTCCATCGAAAGAAGTAGTAAAGTGTGCCGCTTGGGATATTATTTACATTATGAAGAGAGGATATATACAAAGAAATTATAATTTTGAGCGATGGAAAAAAGTGAATTAGCATAACACCCCATAGCCCCATTCAATTCCCATTCAATTCATTTAGGGCTTATGGTAGGGGAAACAGCCAATAAGGAGCTTTTGCACAAAATAACACCTGGACCTCTTTGGTGGGGACGTAACAACTACAAAGAAAGGTAAGAAAGCCTTTTAGTATGGAATTCTCCTTTAAGTGAGGGGCGCTATATTATTTTATGACGTATAATTATCAGACGAAACAAACATGGACAAAACAAACATTAGATTATCTTTATTGACAATTGCTGTTTAATGTTTGTGTTCATGGGGACAAGATGACGTAAATCTCCCTTCATTGTCAATGGCGTTTTTTATGTTTGTTTAAGGAAAAACAAACATTGATTAAACCTGTATATAGGAGCCCTCAAAAATATGAAAACAGGACTTAAGTGGTTATAAGTTAGCAATGCCTGCTGTGACATGTTGCATTATTTATAATCTTCAATCACCAACTGGATCTCTTGCTCTGTTCTACCATGTAGATGTCTGTGTTTTCTGTAGTTTTCTGTAGATGTCTGTGTTGTCTGTGTAGATGTCTGTGTTTTCATATGCTCTGTCTTGTACGCATTTTGTGCGGGAACCCGTTTTGGTGTTAGCATCATGTTATGCTTTAGCTATATTGAAAAATAGCAGATCTACAAGCTCATAGCGCGCCACTGAGACGAGTGCCGCGCTACGAGCTTGTAGGTTTGCTATTTTGAAAAATCGAAGAACGACTGACATAGAAACATAGCTTTTTCAGAGAACTGTCGGATGTAGAAGACATTTTTAGAATCTGATCTCAGGTCAGAATGGGATAAGAGTATCTTATCTTGCTCTGTTCTACCATGTAGAGGTCATTGTTTTCATACGCTCTGTCTTGCATAAGAGTATTATCAGAATACAGTTGGCTACTATACTGTATACTGTGTGCAGTCCTTGACATCTTTTCATTTGATATTCTCTTTGGGATTTGTGAAAGAATGACATGAAATAAACATTCAGCAAGATAGAGAAAAAGAGATATACAAACTCAGAGTAAGCTTATATGGGTAGATGATAGATAGATAGATAGATAGATAGATAGATAGATAGATAGATAGATAGATAGATAGATAGATAGATAGATAGATAGATAGATATAGTCCTAACGCTTTTTTTATTAAAATTATCTTCACTATAGAGCAGAATCTCCTGAGAGACTGTGACTGTGTTTTTTCAGGATTGTGTGCATGCGTGCGAGCGTGCTCGCTCACACGCATGTCATATGCCTGTGTGTGTGTCTGTCTACATGTGTGTGGGTACAATGCATGCAACCCGTCCACGTGTGTCAGCCAAGTCCTCATCGGCTGCAGAATAAGCCACAACCTGAGGCCAAATGAACACTTTGTCCAAACCTCCGGAAAACAATAACACCATGAGTCCTCCACAACAACAACATCTATACGGTATCTATTCAACCTATAATGGCAGTGGTTGTGTGTCTGTGGCCGCGGCTCCTTAAAGTGCATTATGCTGTGCTTGAGGTGAAGACACACACACACACACACACACAGCCACAGAACAATAAGCTCCATAACCACTGACTAATGGATGCTGCATGACGCGACTCCTGTTATTCTGGCATTCTGACATCATCGTTCGTTGCCTCAGCATGCTGCCGGTGACGAGACGACTATAGAACACAATGATGTAGAGGCCGTTGACTCTTCATTTGTTTTTTTTCCGAGACCAATTTGATTAAGCTCTGTCTCCATTATGTTGACTAAAGCCCTATTAACCACACCAAAGGGTCACCTTTGCAACTCCTTGGGTCCAAACGGTTGCAAGGAGTTGACGCTAAGAGTCTCGACCCTTTGGTGTGGTTTGGGACCGGTGAATTCCATGCGTTGAATCACTATAGGGGCGACGCACGTCAGCGTGCAACAGGACATATCACGTCGCAGGGACAATGCTACAATTTACAATTTAGGCATTTAGCAGACGCTCTTAATCCAGAGCGATTTACAATAAGCAAGAACAAAAGCATGGGAATACATCACAAAAAAGCATTTATCATAAAACATGCGTAAGCTAAGAAAGTAACAGTGGAATATCTATATTATGAGACTATACATATAAACTATATATATATACTACTATGCTATACATATGTACTATGGCGTGCTATGACTATATACAATGCAATTATAGTGCTGTCTACATAACATGCTATAAGTCTGTATCAGATGCTATCTAAGTCTACAGAAATGCTATCTAAGGGGGTAGGGTAAGTGCTATGGGCCATGATGGAGTCTGAAAAGGTGGGTTTTCAGACTACGGCGGAAGATTGGGGATGCTAAAACCGTCTCGACTCTTTGGTGTGGTTATAGGGCTTAAAAGGATGGTTCTGATTTTTTTTTAACTTAAGCTGTATTTTGTATTTGTATTTTTGAACTTAAGCTGTCACTTCCTTCCTGAACTACAATTCCCATAATGCTTTGGTGCACTGCTCCTCCTTGTGGATAGGGGGAGGGGCTGTCTTACTGAGAAAACATGTAGTCCAGGAAGTATAAGTGAGCCCAGTGTCCATGACATCAGAGACACTGGGCTCACTGCTAAAAATCTAAAATATCTAAAACCACATATTACACACATAAAGACCCCCAGGAAAGTGTTCTAAATCTTCTAAACGTCATTAACATATATGTTTTTGCAAAAAGGTTTTCTCTAGTTTAGACACATTTTTTGCAAAGGTGTTGTGTGTGCAGGGGGGGGGGGGGGGGAGAGCAAGCTTGTCTGGTCAAAACCATGTGACTGCTGTTGAAAACGAATTGCGAGCCAAAGGACAGCGAGGGAGCACGCTGTCTTTGATGTGTGAGTGAGGCCTCACAGTCACAGTAACACAACACAATACATACTGTTCTTTTCTCTCTCTCTCTCATCTCTCCCTCTATCTCTATCCTCTCTCTCTCTCTCTCTCTCTCTCTCTCTCTCTCTGTCTCTCTCTCTCTCTCTCTCATCTCTCCCTCTCTCTCTCTATCTCTCTCTCTGTCTCTCTCTCTCTCTCTCTCTCTCTCTCTCTCTGTCTCTCTCTCTCTGTCTCTCTCTCTCATCTCTCCCTCTCTCTCTCTATCTCTCTATCTCTCTCTCATCTCTCCCTCTCTCTCTCTCTATCTCTCTCTCTCTCTCCCTCTCTCTCTCTCTCTCTCTCTATCTCTCTCTCTCTCTCTCTCTCTCTCTCTCTCTCTCTCTCTCTCTCTCTCTCTCTATCTCTCTCTCATCTCTCCTCTCTCTCTCTATCTCTCTATCTCTCTCTCATCTCTCCCTCTCTCTATCTCTCTCTCATCTCTCCCTCTCTCTCTCTCTCTCTCTGTCTCTCTCTCCCTCTCTCTCTCTCTATCTCTCTCTCTCTCTCTCTCTCTCTCATCTCTCCCTCTCTCTCTCTCTCTCTATCTCTCTCTCATCTCTCCCTCTCTCTCTCTCTCTCTCTCTCATCTCTCCCTCTCTCTCTATCTCTCTCTCTCATCTCTCCCTCTCTCTCTCTCTCTCTATCTCTCTCTCATCTCTCCTCTCATCTCATCTCTCCCTCTCTCTATCTCTCTATCTCTCTCTCATCTCTCCCTCTCATCTCTCCCTCTCTCTCTATCTCTCTCTCATCTCTCCCTCTCTCTCTCTCTCTCTCTCTCTCATCTCTCCCTCTCTCTCTCTATCTCTCTCTCATCTCTCCCTCTCTCTCTCTCTCTCTATCTCTCTCTCATCTCTCCCTCTCATCTCTCCCTCTCTCTCTATCTCTCTCTCATCTCTCCCTCTCTCTCTCTCTCTCTCTCTCTCTCTCTCTCTCTCTCTCAGTCTCTAATATCTTGACCAACCGATCAGTGTTATGTGTATACATTGTGTGATATTTAAGGCAGCCAGACACTGAAATAATATCATTCATTCATTCATTCATTCATTCATTCATACGTACACAAATAAACTAAGTGTAATTCCACAGATCCCTACATTCTAATGGATCAGGCGTCCTTACTGTATGCACAGTGACAGTATACAGTAGGCTAATCCACCAACGGCGGACATGAAACGAGGCTCTGAAGAGCACTGCAGTAAACACAGGATATATTATGCTGAGCAACTCCTACTCAGCTCAATGATGTCACACACTCATAAACACAAGACAGATTGCAGGATCTGTGACGCAACGCAGAGTTGGAAGCTGACTCCGCACGCATGCACGCACACACACACACACACACAGGTGTGTGCGCAGCAAACTCACCTTCCTCTTGACGAACTGGAAGGCGGAGCACTTTTTAAAGGAGAACGTGGTCTTCTCGGCGCCCGCTCCACCCACTCCCCCACCCACACCCCCTCCTCCACCTCCCCCGGTCACCATGGCCGACACCGGCACTCCGGCGGTCTCCGTGGATCCCAGGGTGACGGAGCGGACAGGCTGATGGAGAGAGAGAGGGAGAGAGAGAGAGAGAGAGAGAGAGAGAGAGAGAGAGGGAGGATAATTACAGAGCAGCAGTCTCTATAGGGAATGAAGAGAACACTTGTTGTTCTTGTTGTTGTTGTGGTTATTGAGAGAGGGATGCTTCTGCGTGCAAGCTTGTGGGGGAGGAGAGAGAGAGTTAGAGAGAGTTAGAGAGAGAGAGAGAGAGGAGGAGGGGGGGTGGAGGAGGAGGAGGGGGGGTGGAGGAGGAGAGAGATGGACCTAAAGTACGACACACTGGTGGGTGGGAGAGAGAGAGAGAGAGAGAGAGAGAGAGAGAGAGAGAGAGAAAAGGAGTGACAGGATTGGTGAGGTATACAGTAAAGTATATAAGAACAGACCTAAATATAAGGATGGTGAGACAGACAGACAGACAGCTCTGTTTACAGCACAGCACTCGGGAGGCATTCAGCACCGTCTCTGACATCACCTAGGAGTGAGCTGTCAAGCTGTGTGTGTGTGTGTGTGTGCGTGTGTGTGTGTTTGTGTGTGTGTGTGCGTGTCCTAGATTATTTAAGGGATCGCATGGAGGTAGCACAGTGACAGCTGAAGTTTGTGTGTGGGTGTGTGTGCGTGTGGGTGTGTGGGTGTGTGTGTGTGTGGGTGTGTGGGTGTGCTTCCCTCCCAGAGTGTTGTCAGCATCACAACACACACAGAGTGCTGCGTGCGTGCGTGCGTGCGTGCGTGCGTGCGTGCGTGCGTGCGTGCAGGTACCTCCGTGCCTGTCTCTCCTCTACCTTTATGCTGTGCGTGCGCTGGCTGCTTCTAGCCGATCCCCCGTTGCAGTTCCACCGCTGGTTTTAATCCAAGCTCGGGGGCCGTCTGTCCGTCCGGCCGTCCGGCCGGCCGCTTCCACCTCCTGGGCAGCAGGCGGTCCAGTTACAGGTGCTGACAGACAGACAGACAGACAGACAGACAGGTCCCGCTGCTGGTCAGCTGCAGGTCAGCTCACAGCCGGCTGGCCACTGGGAGAGATGGAGCGTTGCGTTTAGGTTGGGACTGTCTGTCAGTCTGCTCAGGGTCGCGGGCTGTGCGGTGTTGACGTCAGTGCAAGAAGAGAGAGAGAGAGAGAGAGAGAGAGCGTGACTGTGTGTTTTGTTGAAGTGGCTGTTTGTTTTGTACGTATACATAATATACTACTCAGCCACTGCCCCTTAAAGTGAGAATGTGCATGCAGAGCATGTCAGTGCTGGTGCCGTGGCAGACTGCGTGCAGACGACTGCGTGCAGACTGTGTGTGTGTGTGTGTGTGTGTGTGTGTGTGTGTGTGTGTGTGTGTGTGTGTGTGTGTGTCCAGTGGCAGCCTCATAACGCCGCCACGACTTTATCAATGAAAGCTTCTGCAGCAGTGAGCAATCTGAGCATCACTGCTGCTGCCCCTCTCTCTCTCTCTCTCTCTCTCTCTCTCTCTCTCTCTCTCTCTCCCTCATCACAACACTGCCCGCCCCCTTTTCTGTGCTGCAGACCTGCAGTAGGCGATGGTATAGCTCCTCCCCCACATCCCTCCTCCTCCTCCTCCCGACGACATCATCATCATTGAGCATCCTTCCTGCTGTCTCTCTCTCTCTCTCTCTCTCTCTCTCTCTCTCTCTCTCTCTCTCTCTCTCTCGTCATCTCTTTCTTTCAGGGAACAGAACATCTCAGTGAAGAATGGATGGATGGATGATAGATGGATGGATGGATGGATGATGGATGGATGGATGATGGATGCAGGCTGTGTGTGTGTGTTTGGGTCCGTGCGTGACTCATAGAGGCGATATTAAACGGAATATCTCTGATCACAGTCATACAGTAAGAAGATGTGCAGTGGAGGACTGAAGTGAAACCCAGTTCATTCACAAAACAATGCATGGAATTCCTCCTTTGCAGATTC
>NC_139717.1:6285543-6298107 GCF_964188405.1 Protomyctophum parallelum
TGACAGTATAACAGTCAGATCCTGGTCCTCAGGTGGAACTGGGTTAAGTGACAGTATAACAGTCAGATCCTGGTCCTCAGGTGGAACTGGGTTAAGTGACAGTATAACAGTCAGATCCTGGTCCTCAGGTGGAACTGGGTTAAGTGACAGTATAACAGTCAGATCCTGCATGAGGAGGATGACAGGAATAGACTATCAGTGACATGCTGTGTTTCCATCATCACCTGCATGTCAACTGCTGCTTAGACACCATGCAGGTGAGGTGGAGAAATCATTGTTTTGAGACTCACAACTCACTGAGTGAATAGAATGCAATGATGTATTCTATACACAATATTGGTGGTTGTTTCCTTTGCGTGCGTGTGTGCGTAAGTGCGTGTGTAAGTGCACACACACACACACACACACACATGCACACACGATATCTTGTTATTAAGGCAGAGGCAGGCAGCATACTGTACCTCAAGGCTCTCGTGAAAGCCAGAAAGTCAAGCTCACTGAATCTATCATATAGGCTAATGAGCACCGCACGTACGCACGTGCGCAATGTGTGTGTGTGTGCCCTCCGAGCACCTCCATGTGCTCGTGAGTGGGTAAATCTTTGGATTTGGATGTTTTCGTGTGTTCGTGCCCGGGTGTGTGCGCTGCGCCACCGAGTGCAGTGCTTGTGAGGATGTGTCTGTGTTATATTCCAGTCCCAGGGCACATTTTGGCGCGCGTGCGTGTGTGCGCGTGTGTGTGTGCCTGCGTGTGCAGTATATGTAGGAGGAAGTGCGTGCATCTTCAATACAACTCCCTTTGGGACTGACAACAGTGCGGTGCTGAGTGACGGAGACATGGTGGGACACAGTGAGAGAGAGAGAGAGAGAAGCAGACAGAACTGAACCCGGGCCAATTACAGTGTCTCAGTCACTGGCCAGCTCTCTCTCATCGCTGTGCCCAGTCAGCTAAAACCAATCGTATAATGTAGTGACACACACACACACACACTCAGGTCCAACACCCACTTCATGTCCAGAACAGCAGATCCGACCCGATAGGCCCACATCATGTACTGCATATATATATATATATATATATTATATATATATATATACGGAGAGCTGGTTGTCCAGAACTATGTCCATCCACCCCTATGATGGACCGACTTCAAACTCATATATTTTACAAGGAATTGCCGTTATATGTGAGCGTTTCGAGGATATAAATCCTTTATTTATTTATTTTTTTCATATGAAAGCAGGGAATCACATTGGTTGGTTGTTCAGTTGAAAACAGGCTTGAACGGGTTCACTTCTGTGGTCTCTAACATTACACCATAGCTACATGTTTAAGCGTGTGCGTGCGTGCGTGCGTACGTACGTGCGTGCAGACCACTGAATGAATTCCCTGGCCTCTCCCTGTCAGTCAGCCGTTCAAAGGCTGTATTGCTGAAAAGGTCAACAGGCGTCGGGCCAGACAGAGAGGAAAAATAGAGATAGGCATCGCCAGTCATAAAAGAGATTGTGGAAGGAAACAAATACAGTCAGATAGAATTAGAATATATTTTAATCAAGTCAACGTAACCCTGAGCGCATCACCGTGAAATCCTCTCAGAAAGTGTTGATTTAACTCTGACAGTGTACAAATGCAACTAAATGGACGTTAGCATTGCGTGACATTTGCATACTATACATATTGTAAACTCTCTCATTTAGAAACTGATAGATTAACACTGAGGATTTTACTGAAGAAACAGGCGTTCAAACGAGAATCTCTGGAAACCGCGGTTGTTGTTTTGGCATCACATTTATTATTTTAGTTTTAGTCATAGTCTCAATAGTTTTCATTTAGTTTCCATTACATTTTCGTCAGTGGAAAAAAGGTAGTCGACGAACATTTTTTTGTCTTTATAGTTTAGTCGACGAAAACAACACTGTCCCTCCGTCCAAATGAGTACACGACACATCAGAATCACAATCAGTTCAAATGAGTACACCACACATCAGAATCACAATCAGAAGACTTTATTGCCATGACATGTAAACATGTCTGGATCTTAAAAACTAAGACGAAGAATGTTCGTCGACTACCTTTTTCCACTGACGAAAACTACATGGAGACTAAATAAAAACTCAGCTAAAACTAAGACTAAATTATATTGACAATTTCGTCAACAAATAAAAACCAGACTAAGGAAGGGACTACTAGTGGACAAGAGATCCAGTATAAGTCATTTTACACCTGGTTGCATGAGCTTGTAGATCGGCTTTTTTCAGCAAGTGTAAAATCAGCCATTACGACGGCATCAACGCCCGCCAAAATACATTTTAGTCGACTAAAATCTTATGATATTTAGTCGACTAAAACTAGACAAACACTAAAACATTCCGGGTGACTAAAATGTGACTAAAACTAAATGAAAACTATTGAAGAGACTAATGACTAAAACTAAAATCAAAATCAACACTGCATGCCTCAGTGTTATCTAACGCTGTCCCTGGCTGGATCTGGTCATGGGACTCTCTCTACTGTCTGGATCTGGTCATGGGACTCTCTCTACTGTCTGGATCTGGTCATGGGACTCTCTCTCTCTCTGCCCTGCATCCATCATGCTGTACTGACAGACAGAAGCCTGTTAACATAGACATTCCGTGCATATAGATGTGCCACGCAATGGTAGGCCTCAGGCCTGAGGCCTGGTATTGTAGGCCTCAGGCCTCAGGTCTACCATTGCGTGGCACATCTATATGCACGGAATGTCTATGTTAACACAGGCTTCTGTGTGCGGCCTAGAGGCATCTGAGCATGTACAGCACTACAAGTCTTACACCATATGCGTTTGGGAAACCCAGCCATTGTATTTTTATGTCCAATGTATTTGTATTTAGTTCATAAAGTCTCTATAATTAAAGACATTTGAAAGGCATTTGAAAAAAAGTATTTCAATTCAAATAGCAAAAAAAAGGTTGCTACGACAGTAATGTGCAATGTGGTCCTCTGGAGTGAGTGTGGAACTATAGTGTCTCTCTCCATCGTCATGAAGTGCCCCCCCCCCCCCCTGGTGTAACCCTAAAGCAGGCTGTGCTGAAAACAGCCTCTATTTCAGGTCATTATGTTTGTCAGTCTGGCTAATCGCTGGTTACCGCTGAGAGATTACCACCTCTCAAGCCTCCCAAGGCTACGCAGGCTGTGTTGTGTTATTAAAGGGTAACTAAGCCCTATATAAGGCGACCTTTGTTTGTTTCCTGGCCTGTTAACGTTAAAAACTACACCGAAGGGAACAAAAATGTTGACAGGCTGTGATGTAAGTACTACTAGGTGTGGCTAATTACGTTGAATAATGGGTGTTTTAGATTTAGGTGTGGTAATGTGCACGCATAATTGACACTAGCTAGACAGACTACAATACGGTCAATGCTTTGACTAAAGGTCATTAAGGTTCCATTTTAACACTGTCAGAGTTAAAGACCTGTTATGGTCATTCAGGGCTATCTATTTACTGTATTTACTGTTTATACTGTGTTTCTGGTAATATTATTGTCCACTCATGGCCGTGGCAAAAATGGAATGTTAACAAAAAATGTACACCTTAACCCATTTTGACCTGAGATCAGATTCTAAAAATGTCGTCTACATCCTGACAGTTTTCTGAAAAAGCTATGTTTCTATGTCAGTGGTTCTTAGATTTTTCAAAAATAGCAGACCTACAAGCTCATAGCGCGCCACCGAGTGGCGCGCTATGAGCTTGTAGGTCTGCTATTTTTCAATAGCTAAAGCATAACATAATGCTAACACCAAAAGGGGTTCCCGCCCCCAAATGGGACAAGCCAACATGGCCGGCATGGTGGGTGTCTTTGACGTCCTCTTCACGCTGGTCACTTTTTCCCGTTTCTTGCAAAAAACAAATCATGTATTTTTTTTACGGTTGCCAATTCGCGACCCAACTGCACCTTCCCGCACCCCACTTTATGGGTCGCTATGCCCATAGTTTGAGAACCACTGACTGCTTTAAGGAGAAGGGATAATACTTCTTCGATTTTAATTAAGTATACGTCTTAAGTCTACACCTTGCTAAGTCTACCCTGCTTTTGTATATGCTTCATTTCATGCATTTTGATAATCTCTGTGTGAGCAGTTCTACACGCGATGCCAGATAGACTGTAAGTGTAGAATTCCACATACATGTATTACTGTGTGTGTGTGTGTGTGTGTGTGTGTGTGTGTGTGTGTGTGTGTGTGTGTGTGTGTGTGTGTGTGTGTGTGTGTGTGTGTGTGTGTGTGTGTGTGTGTGTGTGTGTGTGCGTGACTGCGTGTGCGCGTGTGTGCGCGTGCATGCGTGTTTCCACTGTGTTCACAAGCTGCTCCGTGTTGCAGTTATTGGCCACATAATGTAAAAGAATCATCTCTGGAATGCTCATGGGACAACAGTAGGCACACATGCTGACACCAAGATGTTCTGCATTATGTACTGTACTGTTCTGTGTACTGTACGCCACAGTCGACTCAAATGTATTGCATAAGTGCACAGGAGGAGCGGACACAACCCCCGTGGGCCTCACCTACCTGAGCACCTCCCATATCTATCTGGCTGCTGGTGTTGTTTTGCTTATAGAGGAGACTTGTGTTTACACAAACTGATTCTCTATACTGTTCATACTGTAGCCTGTCTGAGATACAGCAGGAGCATAATTCATCAAATCCTAACAGCAGCGATTTTTAACTAAAGCCAGTTAAAGGACCACTTCACCACTTTTCAACCTGCTTTCATATAATTGGTCCTCACTAATGTTCATGATAAAATGCCACACATTTTTTTCCTACTCAGTCTTTGTCTCATATAGAGGGCTGTGGACAGTTCAGAAACGTGTCCACCAGGGGCATCATCGATGTAATGGGGAATCCAAGCTGATAGAAACCTGCAGGCTTACTATTCGTGAAAAGTTGCAACGCTATACAGTACATGTTTAAAAAAACAACAACAATGCAGATGTAACTGGTGGACGGGTTTCTGAACTGCCCACAGCCCTCCTATGAGACAGAGACAACAAATACCACAAATGTGGTATTTGTTGTGATTTCTAACTGGACCCTCGTCTGGTTCTGACAGACTGGTAGTGTGTGCAGGCTGGGTGGTGTGTGTTCTGACAGACTGGTAGTGTGTGCAGGGCAGGCTGGGTGGTGTGTGGTTCTGACAGACTGGTAGTGTGTGCAGGCTGGGTGGTGTGTGGTTCTGACAGACTGGTAGTGTGTGCAGGCTGGGTGGTGTGTGGTTCTGACAGACTGGTAGTGTGTGCAGGGCAGGCTGGGTGGTGTGTGGTTCTGACAGACAGGTAGTGTGTGCAGGCTGGGTGGTGTGTGGTTCTGACAGACAGTTAGTGTGCAGGCTGGGTGGTGTGTGCAAGTTCTGACAGACTGGTAGTGTGTGCAGGCTGGGTGGTGTGTGGTTCTGACAGACAGGTAGAGTGTGCAGGCTGGGTGGTGTGTGGTTCTGACAGACTGGTAGTGTGTGCAGGCTGGGTGGTGTGTGGTTATGACAGACTGGTAGTGTGTGCAGGCTGGGTGGTGTCTGGTTCTGACAGACAGGTAGTGTGTGCAGGCTGGGTGGTGTGTGGTTCTGACAGACTGGTAGGCCCTCATTTATCAATCGAGTGTAAAATCTGCCACAGATTCGAGTGCAGGTTTCGTAGTACACCCACGTCGCCACGGCATTTATAAAGTGATCGCAAACAGCTGATCCTTCCTTAATTTCGTTCTGACGTTAATAAATGTGACGGCTGAAATCTGGCACGCCCTATGAAATCAAGCCTCGCCCTCGTTTTTGCGACATGAACACATGCAATACGTCCTGGAAACCCTGGTTACAAGAAGGTTCTCCCGTGCCTTGCTGCCCGCTCACCCCCCTCTCTCATACACACACACAGACGCACGCACACGCAACTTGCAAGCCCTGCCCAACTAACTGGTGTGTTGTAAATAAATAAAGAACGAACACCTGCATGAATTAAATAAAGTTGTAGGCCTACCCTGTCTGTTTCCCTCTCACCTCGCTTGCCTTGCTGTCATGTCCACGCACGCACGCACCTACATGACACATCGACATCGCATCGCCATGAATGGAATTAGTTTGAAGGCTGGCCTATATTAATTTTACCCATTCGTGCGCAGTGCACGGCGAAGGCGCACTGCTGTGATATTAAAGTCCTGTGGGTGACTCAGTGATGCCTGCATGAGAGATAGGCTATCATGTCGTCAAGGCAGTCATAATCAACGTTTATGTAGTGATTTGATCATTGATGAACGAATCATAAACATATGGATGAAGGCTTGCCGCTTGCATGTGCGCTGGTATGTGTTGGCGACGCACGCCGCTGGTCCGTCCTCCCGACCCCGAAAGTGATCTCGCTTTTATCTGAACTGTCAAAGCACTTATTTAAATGGTGAATGATTAAGCCCCTTACGCCTATAGCCTGCTACTTGCAAATAGGCAAGCTGTATGCTTGTCATTGTCACTTGGAAATAAAGGCGTGCAGTCCATTTATGCCTTTTTTTAATAATATCATAATCACATATGCCGCATCACCGCATGCGCTCCAAAATCATCTCACAAGTGCGCTCGCATAACAAGGCCAGTAAAGCACTGTTTGATTAAGCACAAACTAATACATTGTAAACATGTTATATTGTTTTTAATTGCGCGATTTAATTACTTGTACAGTTGGAAATCTCTCTTTTGTTTTTTACATACAGCATACCGTTTTATATTAACATTTTAGGAGTGAAAACATATGTTTAGATGCCTGTGACAGCGTGTCAGCAGTTCAGACAAGGCTGCTCCGCTTGTGTACGACAGAAAAACAGGACAAAGCGTACGCCAGCTCCCGAACAGACGTGACTTTTTGTCCTACTCAAGTTCAATTTCAAGCTTTGCCGGAAATGGTAAATGTCGAAAATGTCGGTAATTTCGGCATGCACCCATATTTTGGCGTACGCACGGTTGATAAATGAGGGCCGTAGTGTGTGCAGGCTGGGTGGTGTGGGATAATCCAGTTGAAGTATTCCTTCGGTACGGCGACTGCAGGCCCGGGAGAACAATAACGCGACACGAGACAGTATCACGCTAAAGGTTCACACCGTTTATTAGTAACAAACAGGGAACATAATATAGTGCTGGATCATAATGACGTGACAACAAGATATGAGACATAAAAACGTGACATGATAATGACTAATGCAGCGAGGCTGACCTTTCTGGCGCTGAGATGTCTCTCGTAGCCTATCTATGGAGTATGCTACAGTACAGGCAGTATACACTGTATCTCAAGTTCATGTACACATCAGACTTGGATGTACATGGACAACTCATAACAGTATATTTTATCATGAACATTAGTGAGGACCAATTATATGAAGATAAGTTGAAAAGTAGTGAAGTGACGTCCTTTAAGAGAATAGACTGCCTAACAGTGATGCTCAACACACAGATTTATATGCAAATAGGCCACAGACCCCCTTTTGCTCTCTGGGACCCCAATGTAACGTAACCAACCTGGACCCTTAAGTTATGAGTCCATTTGGTTCCGTTTGTATAATATATAATATTATATTATACTCTCAGAGTTACAAAGCCGTGAGGGGTCCATATCCGTCCTATACTGTAACTGTCAATCATTTAGGTCGGGACCCCCTGCTAGAATCACTCACCTCGAATGTAGTGATTAATATTGGTAATATAGTGATTAATGAAACATTAAATTAATATTAATTAACACCAATTAATACAGTCTCAATTAAATCAGTCTCATAAACGGAAGGATTTTTTTAATTCTTGACCGAGGCAGAGTCATAGATCATCCTATAGCAATATACAACAGACGAGATGTATTTCTAACCAAGGGACTAAAATACATAATGTCATAGTACAGTAGGCATATAATATGAATGTTCCAATACAGCCATATAGAAGATGCCATTCTGTTTATGGGTCATAGTTTGAGAACCACTGACTGCTTTAAGGAGAAGGGATAATACTTCTTCGATTTTAATGAAGTATACGTCTAAGTCTACACCTTGCTAAGTCTACCCTGCTTTTGTATATGCTTCATTTCATGCATTTTGATAATCTCTGTGTGAACAGTTCTACACGCGATTCTGCTGTGGTCCCTGGTCAGATCTTTTTAAGTGGTGCAACCACTTCTACATCCAGCAATGTCTGCATGTATCATGTATCATGTATCATGTATCATGAGCACGAGTGGTGTGCGCATGCGTGAAATTGGAACGAGAGAAGTATGTGACATGGCTGCCACCTGCTGGACGCAAACGATACAGAGAAGAAATTGGAACGATACAGAGAACCAATAGACGGGAGTTGCACCACTTGGTTCACACTGGTGTGGTTTTTTTACTACAAGGGGATATTTACATATTTTTTTCCAGTGTGTGTTCCATGCTCATGGCTCACAGCCTCAGGGGAAAAACAGCTTGTGTTTTCAGTTTGTGGTCCATCCATATGCTCATGACTCACAGCCTCGTGGGAAGAAATCTCTTCCTCAGCCTGAGGGAGGAGGGTGTTGCTTGCTGCTCTAGTGTGTGTATTTATTGCCTGATGACTGCATTCCAAAGTGAGATGTCTTAAGTAAACGAGGAGGACATTATCAATAATCACCCAAGTTCCTGTTCGTCCGGTGTTTTATGGGTTGGCAGTGGATCAGCTGTCTGGAACCAAAAGGTGAGAAGTGGACTGGCTGCAGCATTAACACAGTTTACTGTAGTTAACATTCCACAGGTGACAGTTCAGTTTCACACTGTGTGACTGAACCGAACCCACATGATTCTCCTGGTTAGGCATGCCAAGTATGTCTGCACTGTATATATGAGATGTACTGCACAGTATGTACTACATATCTGGAAATGGCATGCACAGTATGTGTACCCATTACCCCCCACACTCACACACGCACGCACGCACGCACACGCACACACACACACACACACACACACACACACACACACACACACATCTTCGTTTTTGTTCTGTGACTGTCACCTCTGTCACAAGATCAGAAGTTGACCTGTTTTTAACCCATTCAGGTTAAATCCACTGGACACACACTGGTCTGATTAAGGTGATTTATAATAAAATATAATATTAATATTTCAAAAATAGCTAAAGTATAATATTATTATTGGAACAACATATTTCAGATGGGGTCCACAGCCAAATACAGATAAGTCTGGGGGTCCTTGACATGAAAAAGGTTGAGAACCACTGACATAGAAACATAGTTTTTTCAGAAAACTGTTAGGATTTAGAAAACATTTTTCTTACATTCCCACTTTAGGCTGAGGAGGAAATGCCACCATTTTTTCAGCCTCATGGTGGCGCTATAAGAGGCTGCAGTACTAATAACTGTTACTGCACCGATCTGCGTAAAAGTTTGTACGCACACTCCTTAGAGGCCAAGAAAAAAACGTCTGTCCCGCATTATTCTAATCTGCAATTTATATAGCGCGTATTAGCGCCCCCAGGAGGCCGACCTACATATATGTGAAACACATTCTATCCAAATATCACGCAAATCGGTACACATGATCCTTATAGTCATGTGATCAAGACTGATCTGTGTGATTGCGCTAAGATTGACGTCTAAAGTTTGCGGCTGTTGGCCATTTTTGAACAAAACGCCTCAAATGATGAACACAGTGTCCCAATAGGAGAAAAAAAGGCTGACGTCACCGGTAGGCTATGTGACGCCTACCGGCGCCATCTTGGTTGTGTATAGGCCTACATATTAGCTCGTAACGTATGGGAGTTCTCTGACTAGTCGGTGTGTAAGCTAGCTCACTTTGCTAGTGCTCGATCAGCAGTACTGTATATTTCACCAAATGGTGTGTGAAAATTGCCGTGTGAAAAAACTGTTCCACGGCTTCTCACCATCGACGAGGTGAGAACAAAGGGGCACAAATATCTGTGAAACTTTGCATGCACATTTCCACTACGTCGAGGAAAGAAACAACGCCACCCTTTTAACATATTATGTTAAAACACCTGTTATAGCGCCACCAGGAGGCAAATCTTATGTTAAAAAAAAACATTTATAGGCCTATTTATTACCTTCCACATTTTGTACAAACATCACAAACGTTTCTGACCTGACCTCCGAGGAGCACTGTTTCTATCTCCCTCATGTGTTTTAATAAGCATGATCATTCAGTTTTATAGTTTGAAAGTAGCCTAATATAACCTTCCGATCAGTGTGTGTGTGTGTGTGTGTGTGTGCACGTGCGTGTGTGCATGCGTGTGTGGCGTGTGACTGTGTGTACATGTATTGTGTGTGCACGTGGGCAGTGCATGCATACACGCATGTGTTTATATGTGCACAAACTTGTGTTACACCCACATCCATGAAACTACTTCAAGCTCTGTAGACATTTTTAAAGCACAGCTCAAGACCCACTTCTACAACATTGCTTTTAATTGATCTTTTATTTTTTGTTATTCATGTCCTCACTGTACTGCATTACTGCTTGTTTTTTTAATGTCGTTGCCTTGCTTTCTTTTTTTTTTCCTGTAAAGCACTTTGAGCTGCATTTCATGTCATGAAAGGTGCTATACAAATAATAAATATTATTATTATTATTAAGAACCAGATCCATTATAGCTGATGACACACACACACACACACACACACACACACACACACACACACACACACACACACACACACACACACACACACAGTCAGATGGTGAGTTGAGTCTCCGGTCTGGTATCACACACTCCGCCACCCAGCAGCTGCCTGTGGTTCTTATCCTTCCGGTTATCTTCGTTGTGTATGTCAACTTTATCTGTAGACTTTTTAGGAACATATTGTTGTATACAGTGAAAGATATTAAAGCACACAAAATAAACAGCTGCCTATGTGTAATTTAACTTAAATTGCAACTGCAATTCCCAAAATGTAGTATGTTGAATAATATTCATAATTGTTTCTGATTGTTTTTGACTGTTTTTATGTTAACCCATTTTGGGTGGGAACCCTTTTGGGGTTGGCATTATGTTATGTTTTAGCTATTGAAAAATAGCAGATCTACAAGCTCATAGCGCGCCACCGAGTGGCGCGCTATGAGCTTGTAGGTCTGCTATTTTTGAAAAATGACTGACGACTGTCATAGAAACTTTTAGAATCTGATCTCAGGTCAGAATGGGTTAAACATTATGCAACGTAAAGAAGCATATCTCTCTTTATAGATTGCAGACTGTGCCAATTGGCATAACTCTTACTCAGCATAACCAGGGCTTAATTTGTGACTGCTGGAGCTACAGGAAATGCAGGTGGTAATCCGCCGCCTCAAATGCACATTATAATGCAATACGTATATGTTTTTTTTATTTCTGGCTATTTATTATTAATTCAACTATCACATTTTCACCTCAATGTCCCTTCCTGCAATAGAAAAGGACCGTGGATGAAATGAAACCGAGTTATGTTCCTAAAAAAACCAAAAAACAGTTAAACAATGACAAATGTGAACAGACAAATAAAACAAAGACAACAGGACAGACACTCTTGCTCTCAAACTTTCCCAACACGTTGTTGTAAATTAACTTAATTACAGACATTTCTTTTTAAATGAGAAAAAGAAAAAATACTCAGTTCCTTTTTTTTCTTTTCTTTCCAATTTTCTAATAATATAGATATAGATAGATAGATAACATATTATGTTATCTATTGTGTAGGAGGGGTTAGCGTGCACCTATTGAAATGGTCAATGAAGGGTTGCCATGTCTGGTAAAATCTATCTTCACTCCCTCTCAATTCAAACTTTATCTTTTCCAATTGTAAGTAGTGCATAACATCTCTCATAAGTGTAGTGTGAGTGGGAACCTGTGCTTGTTTCCAATTCAACAGTATCAGTCTGCGAGCCAGTAGAGTCACATATTTTACCATGTTATATTGGAAAGTAGACAGTTTGACCCCGGGCCCCCTGACCCCCAGAACTGCTGTCAGTGGATCGGGTCAAAAGGTCTTCCAACAATGTCTGACAGTGATTTAAATATACTTTGCCAATATGATGTTAGTTTAGTGCAATGCCAGAACATATGAGCTAGAGTGGCCGGCGACTGCCACATCTGGATTCACATTTGGAAACATTCTGTTGAGTTTTTCCTTTGACAAATGTAACCTGTGTAATATTTTAAACTGTATAAGACCGTGCCTGGCACATACTGAAGAAGAGTGCAAGTTTAACATTTTTTAATGCAATCAGACAGGACTTTTCCCGCATAACTTCCAGGTACGATGATGTCACGCACATACCCTCTATTCATTTACAAATCAAAGCACTGGTCTGCCTTTTTGCGATAGATACTGTAATTACCATTACACCGCCCTAGACTTTAGGCATTTATAGCATGGCCAGTGGACACGCACACACTTTCTCATTCACACAATTCATGTAACACTTTAGTCTCTCTTAGGGAAAAACACTATAGGGTGGGCTATATGAGGGAAGTAAATGGTCACGACCCCCTCCTACGGTCACGCCCCCCTCCTACTATAGTAGTAGGGCAGGGATGTC
>NC_139717.1:6298307-6303307 GCF_964188405.1 Protomyctophum parallelum
CGGTTTTTTGAGTGAAATCACTGAATATACCTTTAAGTCTCTTTGCTCACCAATGTGCTCAGTCTAATACATGCAGCTGTCAATCCAACAGCTGAATTGACTCCTCCACGCTGTCCACTATACTTATTTGTGTGTCGCCCTTATGTTTAGCGCAGATCCGTATATGGACATTCAGCGTGGCATCTCTCTGTTAGGACAAAACTGTCTGAGAATGGGGTTGGGGAGGCTTGTGCCCGGAGGGGCTGCTGGAATAGGCAAGGAGGAGGCCTGTTCCTCACTCTCTCTGTATGCTGTTACTCTGCCGAATCTTCTGAATAAATTCTCAACACTTCACTTCGTCATTCCTTCATCTTTTTGCAAGATTATTATAATCTCCAACACAGTGCTGCCCGGTGGCGATGCTCAGAAACACACATGCTTTCTGTGAGGCGTCGGTTGAGTCATGCCACAGAATGTTTTCTGTGAGGCGTCGGTTGAGTCATGCCACAGAATGTTTTCTGTGAGGCGTCGGTTGAGTCATGCCACAGAATGTTTTCTGTGAGGCGTCGGTTGAGTCATGCCACAGAATGTTTTCTGTGAGGCGTCGGTTGAGTCATGCCACAGAATGTTTTCTGTGAGGCGTCGGTTGAGTCATGCCACAGAATGTTTTCTGTGAGGTGTCGGTTGAGTCATGCCACAGAATGTTTTCTGTGAGGCGTCGGTTGAGTCATGCCACAGAATGCTTTCTGTGAGGCGTCGGTTGAGTCATGCCACAGAATGTTTTCTGTGAGGCGTCGGTTGAGTCATGCCACAGAATGTTTTCTGTGAGGCGTCGGTTGAGTCATGCCACAGAATGTTTTCTGTGAGGCGTCGGTTGAGTCATGCCACAGAATGTTTTCTGTGAGGCGTCGGTTGAGTCATGCCACAGAATGTTTTCTGTGAGGCGTCGGTTGAGTCATGCCACAGAATGTTTTCTGTGAGGCGTCGGTTGAGTCATGCCACAGAATGTTTTCTGTGAGGCGTCGGTTGAGTCATGCCACAGAATGTTTTCTGTGAGGCGTCGGTTGAGTCATGCCACAGAATGTTTTCTGTGAGGCGTCGGTTGAGTCATGCCACAGAATGTTTTCTGTGAGGCGTCGGTTGAGTCATGCCACAGAATGTTTTTCTGTGAGGCGTCGGTTGAGTCATGCCACAGAATGTTTTTCTGTGAGGCGTCGGTTGAGTCATGCCACAGAATGTTTTCTGTGAGGCGTCGGTTGAGTCATGCCACAGAGAGTTTTTCTGTGAGGCGTCGGTTGAGTCATGCCACAGAATGTTTTCTGTGAGGCGTCGGTTGAGTCATGCCACAGAATGTTTTCTGTGAGGCGTCGGTGGAGTCATGCCACAGAATGTTTTCTGTGAGGCGTCGGTTGAGTCATTGCCACAGAATGTTTTCTGTGAGGCGTCGGTTGAGTCATGCCACAGAATGTTTTCTGTGAGGCGTCGGTTGAGTCATGCCACAGAATGTTTTCTGTGAGGCGTCGGTTGAGTCATGCCACAGAATGTTTTCTGTGAGGCGTCGGTTGAGTCATGCCACAGAATGTTTTCTGTGAGGCGTCGGTTGAGTCATGCCACAGAATGTTTTCTGTGAGGCGTCGGTTGAGTCATGCCACAGAATGTTTCTGTGAGGCGTCGGTTGAGTCATGCCACAGAATGTTTCTGTGAGGCGTCGGTTGAGTCATGCCACAGAATGTTTCTGTGAGGCGTCGGTTGAGTCATGCCACAGAATGTTTCTGTGAGGCGTCGGTTGAGTCATGCCACAGAATGTTTCTGTGAGGCGTCGGTTGAGTCATGCCACAGAATGTTTTTCTGTGAGGCGTCGGTTGAGTCATGCCACAGAATGTTTCTGTGAGGCGTCGGTTGAGTCATGCCACAGAATGTTTTCTGTGAGGCGTCGGTTGAGTCATGCCACAGAATGTTTCTGTGAGGCGTCGGTTGAGTCATGCCACAGAATGTTTTCTGTGAGGCGTCGGTTGAGTCATGCCACAGAATGTTTTCTGTGAGGCGTCGGTTGAGTCATGCCACAGAATGTTTCTGTGAGGCGTCGGTTGAGTCATGCCACAGAATGTTTCTGTGAGGCGTCGGTTGAGTCATGCCACAGAATGTTTCTGTGAGGCGTCGGTTGAGTCATGCCACAGAATGTTTCTGTGAGGCGTCGGTTGAGTCATGCCACAGAATGTTTCTGTGAGGCGTCGGTTGAGTCATGCCACAGAATGTTTTTCTGTGAGGCGTCGGTTGAGTCATGCCACAGAATGTTTCTGTGAGGCGTCGGTTGAGTCATGCCACAGAATGTTTTCTGTGAGGCGTCGGTTGAGTCATGCCACAGAATGTTTCTGTGAGGCGTTGGTTGAGTCATGCCACAGAATGTTTTCTGTGAGGCGTCGGTTGAGTCATTGCCACAGAATGTTTTCTGTGAGGCGTCGGTTGAGTCATGCCACAGAATGTTTTCTGTGAGGCGTCGGTTGAGTCATGCCACAGAATGTTTTCTGTGAGGCGTCGGTTGAATCATGCCACAGAATGTTTTCTGTGAGGCGTCGGTTGAGTCATGCCACAGAATGTTTTTCTGTGAGGCGTTGGTTGAGTCATGCCACAGAATGTTTTTCTGTGAGGCGTCGGTTGAGTCATGCCACAGAATGTTTTCTGTGAGGCGTCGGTTGAGTCATGCCACAGAATGTTTTCTGTGAGGCGTCGGTTGAGTCATTGCCACAGAATGTTTTCTGTGAGGCGTCGGTTGAGTCATGCCACAGAATGTTTTCTGTGAGGCGTCGGTTGAGTCATGCCACAGAATGTTTTCTGTGAGGCGTCGGTTGAGTCATGCCACAGAATGTTTTTCTGTGAGGCGTCGGTTGAGTCATGCCACAGAATGTTTTCTGTGAGGCGTCGGTTGAGTCATGCCACAGAATGTTTTCTGTGAGGCGTCGGTTGAGTCATGCCAGAGAATGTTTTCTGTGAGGCGTCGGTTGAGTCATGCCAGAGAATGTTTTCTGTGAGGCGTCGGTTGAGTCATGCCACAGAATGTTTTCTGTGAGGCGTCGGTTGAGTCATGCCACAGAATGTTTTTCTGTGAGGCGTCGGTTGAGTCATTGCCACAGAATGTTTTCTGTGAGGCGTCGGTTGAGTCATGCCACAGAATGTTTTCTGTGAGGCGTCGGTTGAGTCATGCCACAGAATGTTTTCTGTGAGGCGTCGGTTGAGTCATGCCACAGAATGTTTTCTGTGAGGCGTCGGTTGAGTCATGCCACAGAATGTTTTCTGTGAGGCGTCGGTTGAGTCATGCCAGAGAATGTTTTCCGCAGAGCAACACACAGCCCATTCTGCCCCATCATACTGTATGACTCATCTTATGCCAGATGCCCCTTTCTCTCTCTCTCTCTCTCTCTCTCTCTCTCTCTAGCTTTCTCTCTCTCTCTCTAGCTTTCTCTCTCTCTCTCTCTAGCTTTCTCTCTCTCTCTCTCTAGCTTTCTCTCTCTCTCTCTCTCTAGCTTTCTCTCTCTCTAGCTTTCTCTCTCTCTCTCTCTCTAGCTTTCTCTCTCTCTCTCTCTCTCTCTCTCTAGCTTTCTCTCTCTCTAGCTTTCTCTCTCTCTCTCTAGCTTTCTCTCTCTCTCTCTCTAGCTCTCTCTCTCTCTCTCTCTCTCTCTCTCTCTCTCTAGCTTTCTCTCTCTCTCTCTCTAGCTTTCTCTCTCTCTCTCTCTCTCTAGCTTTCTCTCTCTCTCTCTCTCTAGCTTTCTCTCTCTCACACACAGCAGGCACTGCATGCCGCACAACCAGTGTTGTTTTTGGCAGCAAATCTCTATTTTAGTTTAGTCATAGTCTTTGGACTGAAACTTTTTCGTCTTAGTTTTAGTCGACGAAAACAACACTGCGCACAACCTCACGTTTATTGTGAACAGACTATACATATACACGCAAACTTGGACCTAACTATATAGGCTGCAAATATCGGACACTATTTTGGATTTTAATTTCACTACACTTGCCACTGCACTGCCCTGCATGTAAACAAAAAAATCACGAAAATCGCTAAAACGGAAGAAAGCAGTAAATGATAACGATTTAACACACATCTTTTACAATCTCCAATAACAACCTAAAACATGAACCTGGTTGTAAAAACAAAACAAAGTTGTCCTTTAATTTAATGTCGGCCATTTTATTATGAACAGGCTACAATTAAACTTACGATACTATACGAAATTATCATAAACGGCTGACATTATGCCTCATGAGTGACACCAATGTGAGTCCTAAACCAAGGGGGGCGTAATCTGAGTTCCCAGTAGTTTTATTTTTCGCCACTAGGGCGACGAGGGGGCGTGACCAAATTTACCCAATCCCATTTAAATCAGTAATCTCTTCGTAACCCCACTTTCAAGCTGTCTTTCTCCCTCTCCAGTGGTGGAAAGTAACTTTTACTTAAGTACAATGTTGAGGTATTTGTACTTGAGCTGGGACTCGATTAAAAAAATTAATCTAATTAATCAGAGGCTTTGCGATTAATTAATCTAGATTAATCGCATTTTAATCGCATATCATTATTTGACCCGAGAACAGTGAGAAAGCAATTTTTTCAAATGGATTTTGGTATACTAGTGAATCAATGAATAGTGAATACATAAGTTTAAGCAATAAAACATTGTTTTTGTAGTAATAGGGGTAATAATTCTTTATTGAATAATTGCACACAACTGTGCTGTAATCCACGCTACCATCGGATAGCCTTTTAAATCCTATTTCCAATCCACGGGGACAAGCAAAGTGATCTCAGCGGCTTCCCCCAGTCTGGTGAACTGTCTGCGGTTTCTGGTGGTGTTATTGTCTGAAGAGGACACGGACACTTGGTGCGCAGGTCCGTCTGAAAACTGTCCAGTGACAACATTCCGCAGTGAAACAAATAGTGCGATTAAAATGCGTTAATTTTTTTAATGCATTAATTATTCTGTCGTTAATTAATCGCAATTAATCGCAATTAGTCCCGGCCCTAA
>NC_139717.1:6308307-6363307 GCF_964188405.1 Protomyctophum parallelum
TGGTCCGTGGCTCAAATGGTGGTCCGTGGCTCAAATGGTGGTCCTCCGTGGCTCAAATGGTGGTCTGTGGCTCAAATGGTGGTTTGTGGCTCAAATGGTGGTCTGTGGCTCAAATGGTGGTCCGTGGCTCAAATGGTGGTCCGTGGCTCAAATGGTGGTCCGTGGCTCAAATGGTGGTCCGTGGCTCAAATGGTGGTCTGTGGCTCAAATGGTGGTTTGTGGCTCAAATGGTGGTCTGTGGCTCAAATGGTGGTCCGTGGCTCAAATGGTGGTCCGTGGCTCAAATGGTGGTCTGTGGCTCAAATGGTGGTCTGTGGCTCAAATGGTGGTCTGTGGCTCAAATGGTGGTCCGTGGCTCAAATGGTGGTCCGTGGCTCAAATGGTGGTCCGTGGCTCAAATGGTGGTCCGTGGCTCAAATGGTGGTCCGTGGCTCAAATGGTGGTCTGTGGCTCAAATGGTGGTCCGTGGCTCAAATGGTGGTCCGTGGCTCAAATGGTGGTCCGTGGCTCAAATGGTGGTCCGTGGCTCAAATGGTGGTCCGTGGCTCAAATGGTGGTCTGTGGCTCAAATGGTGGTCCGTGGCTCAAATGGTGGTCCGTGGCTCAAATGATGGTCCGTGGCTCAAATGGTGGTCTGTGGCTCAAATGGTGGTCTGTGGCTCAAATGGTGGTCTGTGGCTCAAATGGTGGTCCGTGGCTCAAATGGTGGTCCGTGGCTCAAATGGTGGTCCGTGGCTCAAATGGTGGTTTGTGGCTCAAATGGTGGTCAGTGGCTCAAATGGTGGTCCGTGGCTCAAATGGTGGTCCGTGGCTCAAATGGTGGTCCGTGGCTCAAATGGTGGTCCGTGGCTCAAATGGTGGTCTGTGGCTCAAATGGTGGTTTGTGGCTCAAATGGTGGTCTGTGGCTCAAATGGTGGTCCGTGGCTCAAATGGTGGTCCGTGGCTCAAATGGTGGTCTGTGGCTCAAATGGTGGTCTGTGGCTCAAATGGTGGTCTGTGGCTCAAATGGTGGTCCATGGCTCAAATGGTGGTCCGTGGCTCAAATGGTGGTCCGTGGCTCAAATGGTGGTCCGTGGCTCAAATGGTGGTCCGTGGCTCAAATGGTGGTCTGTGGCTCAAATGGTGGTCTGTGGCTCAAATGGTGGTCCGTGGCTCAAATGGTGGTCCGTGGCTCAAATGGTGGTCCGTGGCTCAAATGGTGGTCCGTGGCTCAAATGGTGGTCCGTGGCTCAAATGGTGGTCTGTGGCTCAAATGGTGGTCCGTGGCTCAAATGGTGGTCCGTGGCTCAAATGATGGTCCGTGGCTCAAATGGTGGTCTGTGGCTCAAATGGTGGTCTGTGGCTCAAATGGTGGTCCGTGGCTCAAATGGTGGTCCGTGGCTCAAATGGTGGTCCGTGGCTCAAATGGTGGTCCGTGGCTCAAATGGGTTGTCCGTGGCTCAAATGGTGGTCTGTGGCTCAAATGGTGGTCTGTGGCTCAAATGGTGGTCTGTGGCTCAAATGGTGGTCCGTGGCTCAAATGGTGGTCTGTGGCTCAAATGGTGGTCTGTGGCTCAAATGGTGGTCTGTGGCTCAAATGGTGGTCTGTGGCTCAAATGGTGGTCCATGGCTCAAATGATGGTCCGTGGCTCAAATGGGTTGTCCGTGGCTCAAATGATGGTCTGTGGCTCAAATGATGGTCCGTGGCTCAAATGGTGGTCCGTGGCTCAAATGGTGGTCCGTGGCTCAAATGGTGGTCTGTGGCTCAAATGGTGGTCTGTGACTCAAATGGTGGTCCGTGGCTCAAATGGTGGTCTGTGGCTCAAATGGTGGTCTGTGACTCAAATGGTGGTCCTCCGTGGCTCAAATGGTGGTCCGTGGCTCAAATGGTGGTCCGTGGCTCAAATGGTGGTCCGTGGCTCAAATGGTGGTCCGTGGCTCAAATGGTGGTCTGTGGCTCAAATGGTGGTCCGTGGCTCAAATGGTGGTCCTCCGTGGCTCAAATGGTGGTCTGTGGCTCAAATGGTGGTCCGTGGCTCAAATGGTGGTCTGTGGCTCAAATGGGTTATCCGTGGCTCAAATGGGTTGTCCGTGGCTCAAATGATGGTGGTCTGTGACTCAGATGGTGGTCCGTGACTCAAATGGTGGTCCTCCGTGGCTCAAATGGTGGTCTGTGGCTCAAATGGTGGTCCGTGGCTCAAATGGTGGTCTGTGGCTCAAATGGTGGTCCGTGGCTCAAATGGTGGTCCGTGGCTCAAATGGTGGTCCGTGGCTCAAATGGTGGATAAATAATGGACCTTGATATGAATACGGTTGAAAAGCACTGATCTATATAGGCCTATAGAGCACAATGTTCCATCTCTCTCTCTCTCTCTCTCTCTCTCTCTGTCTCTCTCTGTCTCTCTCTCTCTGTCTCTCTCTGTCTGTCTCTCTCTCTCGTTAAATAAACACAGACACATTATCAAACACTTAAAGCACTGGTGAGTGATCGTTATATGTACTTAACCTACATATTATAGGTTTGTTTGACATTCTGTTCCTGGTTAGGTAACAAAGCACAGAAACACACATATTATGCTATTTGCATACCACTGTGATCTCTCGCTAGACTGGCTTAGTAGTGCTCACGCTAATAGAGCGTTGAGAGCCCCGCCCCCTTTCATGACGACGACGACAGGCCCGGAAGAGAATTCCCCATTACTTTTTCCCCATAGACGTTTTAAAAAGTATTTATTTAAAGACATTTAAGCCTCGGACAAATTAGCCAGCTCTTGTTGTGACAAATCATGACAATAAACACAATGTTTTGGGCCGATCAAATAATTAGAAAGAAGAAAAACCAAAAAAAAGGTGTAGGACCCTGCCCTTTTTTTCTTTGCACGCGCGCACGCACGCATGCACGCACGCGCGCACACACACACACACACACACACACACACACACACACACACACACACACACACACACACACACAAACACACACACACCTGGGTTTGTTTAACCTGCGTGGAAACTGTATTTTCGCAGGACTTTCCCTTTATCTCTAAAAGCCCAACTCTCCTCACCAGCTGGGATGGACCCAGGTCACACGCTGTGGAAAATTCCCCTCCACAAACTCTCACTGAGGACCTTGAGAGAAGTCTCTTTGTGGGAGAGAATGACAGAGAGTGGTATAGAAACAGAGAGAGACATGAAGAGAGAGAGAGAGATAAGAGAGGCAAAGAGAGACAGAGAGATTGGTGAAAAAGTGAAGTTTAGCCACATACGTTGTTGACCAAGGAGTCTATAGTTGGCCTCCTTTCTTCCCTGTAGTCTACACAGAATCTCTTTGCCAAAAATAGCCTGATTTTTGCTTGTAAATAGGCAGCTTCTAAATAGCTATTTACAAGCTCACAGTGTGGGGCGGCGGTGGCTCAGGAGTACTGGATGGTAACTGCAAGGTTGCCTGTTCTGCCTCCCCCAGAGTTAGTGTCGAAGTGTTCTTGAGCAAGACGCTGACCCCTGATGTGCTGGTTGGTGCCTTGCATGGTTTCCTCTGTCATCGGTGTGTGAATGTGAATGGGTGAATGTAATGCACAATCTATGTAAAGCGCCTTGGATAAAGGCGCTATATAAATGCACCATTTACCATTTACAGTGTGTCTCAAGCAACGCAACACATTTGTAAGCTTGTGGATTTGCTATTTTTACCGAATGTTCACCCCCAGAATGGGCACACATACTGAATAAACTGAATGTGACAGACCAAAGATCAATATAGGTTGAATGGAAGGGAAGACTGGAAACCAGTCCCATGGGTGCTGGTTTGTTTTGCCAAACATGACACTGATCTGCGTGATATTACTTTATTTCGCTCACGCTTTACACACACACACACACACACACACACACACACACACGGACGCACACGCACTGGAAGTGGTATTGTTCGTGTTCTAGGCCAAACAAACTTTGCCTCCAGCCATGAAACTGCCCTCCTGACTGTACTGTACTGTACTGTACTGTACATATAAACATGAGTGGCCTATTATCAAATCACCGCAGTCAGCACTGAAATCAGGCCCTTCATAAACACAAACACACACTGGATACCTAACCCCCGTACTTCCCTTCATAAACACACACACACACACTCTGGATACCTAACCCCCGTACTTCCTCGCTGGGCATAAGCTGCGTATTTTCATATCTCCCTCCGTAGGCAGTGTGTGTGCGTGACCCGATAAGCGAGGAGAAAGTTATATGCTTGGCTTGGCTGCAGTCCTCCTCGCACAGTCACGTACAGCCGGGCCAGGTCAGCCCAGAACCGCTCCATCCTGAATGAAATGTCCACCACATAGGGCCGGGTCAGCCCAGAACCGCTCCATCCTGAATGAAATGTCCACCACATAGGGCCGGGTCAGCCCAGAACCTCTCCATCCTGAATGAAATGTCCACCACATAGGGCCGGGTCAGCCCAGAACCGCTCCATCCTGAATGAAATGTCCACCACATAGGGCCGGGTCAGCCCAGAACCGCTCCATCCTGAATGAAATGTCCACCACATAGGGCCGGGTCAGCCCAGAACCGCTCCATCCTGAATGAAATGTCCACCACATAGGGCCGGGTCAGCCCAGAACCTCTCCATCCTGAATGAAATGTCCACCACACAGGGCCGGGTCAGCCCAGAACCGCTCCATCCTGAATGAAATGTCCACCAGATAGAGCTGAGCGATAGACCCAGAACAAGGGCAGGAAACCGCGGAGAATTGAAGAAATAGCTGACTCGCTCATGTGTGTGTGTGTGTGTGTGTTCACAACGCATCCGTGTGTGCATGTGTACATGTCTGTGTGTGTAACGGTACACGAGCTGTATAGCTTCAGAACTCCTAACCTGAGTTTTGGGAGGTATCCATTTGGTTACAAGCGATCCTATCCACTAGGGCCCTCCTATCCTATCCACTAGGCTATCCTATCCACTAGGGCCCTCCTATCCTATCCACTAGGCTATCCTATCCTATCCACTAGGCTATCCTATCCACTAGGGCCCTCCGCTTTGACCTGAATTATTCTACAGCTATTTAATATCTCTGGGACCCCCAATACATATTGTAAAATCTAACTTAATTTAACTCTTGAGAGTGTACAAATGGAACCAGGGTCCATTTGGTTCCATTTGTACACTCTCTGCAGTTACAGACATAATTATAACTATTTTTTTAACTACTTTTTTTTTTTCTTTCTTTTTCTTAAGTCTGTTCCTAGTGTTCTTATGTAAAGCGCTTTGGGTATTTAGAAAAGCGCTATATAAATCTGAGCTATTATTACATCTGAGCTATTAACGATATCATTTAGCTGCGGGAACCCCCCCTGGAACTCCCTCAACAAGGACCCCTGGCGGTCCCCGGACCCCACTTTGGGAACCACTGGTGTAGTGTGTGTGTACGTGGGTAAGTCTGTGTGCTCCAACAGGGTGGCATCGCACAATATGACTTCCCTAGCCTAAACAAAGAGGGTGGTACTGTACTATACTGTACAGTCACTCACAATGAGGCCGTACAGTACGTGGGTGGGGGGGGGGGGGGCACAGACATCACGTGCACGTTCGCCGGAGGACGTGCACGGCTAAAACACGTCTTGCATAACTCTGCTGTCGGGAGGAAACCACCTAACTCCAAAATGTTCATTTTTCAGGAAATGAAAAATAAAATAAAAATCAGGAAATTAAGAAAACCTTATATATATTTTTTAAAACAAAGCAATACTGCCTCATCAAAGTTGGTGTTGTGACTTTATTTATTGTTAATTACCATCCATGAGAAGGCAGAGAGGTGGTGGAGTTAGCTGCTTTAGCAGACAGTTTGAGGGTCCAATGGAGTTAAGAGGTTTTGTCCAAAGCACTTTTTACTACTTTTCATTGGTTCAATATTTCCGAAACAACACACAGACGTAAAGGGTGTTCAATAGCACTTTATGAAAAAAAAATGGAGTTATGAGGTTTCCTCCCGACAGTTCCCATTCTCCGGACAGCGCGCTCCCACTCATACACACCCACTCCTCATTATCATGCATGCATGCATGTGTGCGCAGTCTGCACACACACACACACACACGCGCGCGTACACACACACACACACACACACACACACACACACACACACACACACACACGCACACACACACGCACACACGCGCACACACACACACACACACAAACACACACACACACACACACACACGCGCGCACACACACACACACACACAAACACACACACACACACACACACACACGCACACGCACGCACACACACACACACGCTGACTCATTGTGACTTTGTATGATCCCTCTCATGTTACACTGCATTCATTCATGACCACATGTTCAAAGGCAGAGAGTCAAAATGTTAGTTCAGGAAGGAGAGAAGGACACTGCGCTCCCTCCAAACCGCTGCTTTATGGTCTATAGAGCAGCGCTCCCCACATTGTTTTGGCTGTGAATCACCCCCGGTTACTTCCTGACCTATACTGTATAGCCCCCCCGACGCTCAGTCTTGTAGTATTTGGCCGAAAAGATAATTGTTTTAATATGATTATGGCAAAGATAATCACCGAATGTCACTGCACTGAGAGACACACAGCTTTTCTCTATACATCTCCTTACAACAGTGTTTTACCAGAGTTTGCCGCGTTCGTTTTGGTGTTAGCATCATGTTATGCTTTAGCTATTGAAAAATAGCAGATCTACAAGCTCATATCGCGCCACCGAGTGGCGCGATACGAGCTTGTAGGTCTGCTATTTTTCTTTAAATCGAAGAACGACTGACATTTTTTGAATCTGATCTCAGGTCAGAATGGGTTAATCAGACCAGTGTGTGTCCAGTGGAAACCTCGTATGAATCTGATCTCAGGTCAGAATGGGTTAAATAACGAACCCCCTATAGAGGGTGTTTGCGCACCATAAGGGGTGCACGCAACACCGTTTTTGGAACCACTGGTTTTGAATTGTGGTTTTCAACCCTTTTTATATATAGCAAAGTCCATTATTTGTGACCAGATTTGACTGAGAGCCTGTCATCGTGCAAACCTCCAGCTTTTCACCAGAGGAGAAAAACTGAAGTTATTTATATTTGATCCGAAATGAGTTAATAGCACGGGCAGACTCTTCACATACTAGAGCATGTCTGAAATCATGGAACCAAAAATGGAATGCTTTACGGCTAGAGCCGTAAAAATCCTCTCTTATGGGGGTCCCTGGCATATATTTTCAAATGGGGGTCCGCGGGCTAATTAGTGTCACCTGGGCACAGTCACAGACACACAGCTCCCCTCTACAGTGCTACCTACTGAAGGTGACTCTCATTTCTCTCCAAAAGCACTTGAATATGATGGAATATGACTAAAGCTCACATTTAACATCGCACACCATAATTCACTTGAAAATCATTTTTTGGTATTGTTCTTATTTTTTTTAGGTTTTCTAATCTCAATTGCACCCAAAAAAACATTCAGTAGTTTTTCTGTGATCCTGCAAATCCCATATATTATGTCAATGGGATTTGCCAGCAGATGTCACTGTTTTCACTGTGTTGCCTGTTTTCATTGTAGCTCAAAAGGCTTCCAAACCCCAAAGAAAACTTCAGACCACAGAAAATCCACTGAATGTTCAAAGTTCAGGTTTTTTGGGTGTAATTGAGGTCATAAAACCTAAAATAAAAAATAAAAATAAAAATAAATGAAAATTAATGTCATAAAACCTTTAATATCGTCGGGATTAATATCGATATATATCGATATACGATATATATGAGCTATATTATATATATATATATATATATATATGAGATATACGAGATATATCGTTACATGCCTAATTGTTACTAATGACATAACAGAGAACATACAAGCAAGCAACACAAAGTCAGTGAGCTGCCAGAGAGTATGAAGTGCTTTTATTGGGAAAGTACTACTGAAATCCTGGCTTTGTTGGTGCTTATCACATGCTTCAAAACAACTTAATATAGAAATCTGACAAACCTGGCCATGTTGTATTATTGTATAGGCCTGATACTATTGAGGCGTTTGTTTGTTTTTATCCATTTTGCCACTATATTATAAGAACATTAAGAATACAGTGGTGACACTTAGAGGATTTCCCCCATCAGAGTCGTTTTCACACTCTCAGAGATAAATGTTATGATGAATTGAAAACCGTGGACCCTCTTGTAAACAAGTGTAATGCTTTATGGTGCATGTCGTCCACTCACAGTTAACAGTTTTTTGTATTGAGTTGTGCTTGAAATGTACTGTAATTCTGCAAACTTTTAATGAATACTTCAATCAATCAATCAAATGGACACAGGACTTTGAAGTGTTAACGGGGTGAGTTTTCAACCAATCAGCTGAGTTTCCGATGTCCTTCCCTCTCCTCCTCTCATGGTCACATGACATGGCTCAACCTTTAGCTTGTTTCTTGCGTCTGCTACATTTGCAGAGAAAATGTGTACATAAACCTTCAGATTGTAAATATAAAGTGCTCATGGACCCATAAGTGCCACGGATGTTAGCATTTTGCTGGGTCTGCTATTAGCATTATTTTGGGGCAGCAGTGGCCTAAGGGTTAGAGGAGCGCCCTTGTTGCCGAAAGGTTGCCGGTTCGATTCCCCGGACGGGGCAGGAAGAATCTGGGTGGGGAAGTGATTGGTCATCACCACCGATGAAGTGCCCTTGAGCAAGGCACTGAATCCCCAACATGCTCCAGTGGAGCTGCTTAGTGGACTGTGGTTGTACTGGTCAGCTCCCAGGCTTGAATGTGTGTTTCTATGTGCAGGGTGTTGTTGAAAATGAGCACTTACCCTCCATGGTAAATAAAGGAGAAAGAAAAGTACTGTGCATTCCACAGTGTTCAATAAAAAAGCTTTTTTATCTGACCGCCAGTTTCTCCGTTTTTTTCGCCCCATAGGTTTACAACTACGAGCCCCTATCAGTTAGGATGTGTTTCACTCTGATACACTGGGTGCGTTCGATATACCGTAGGCAGACTGCTAGGCACGTACTACTAACCGCACTGCCAATACAAACTAATAGGCGAGTGTGCGCCCGGCGTGCAACTGTGAATTTACGAACGCACCCCATCTTGAGGAAAAATAGCCGTCGGATTAAAATGCCTTTTTAATTGAAGCCGACCCAGCAAAACTCTAACATCCGTAATTCCGTATAGTGGCACTCGGGTGAGCACTTCACTGTATTTGAAATCGTTTATATGTTCACGCTTGCGCTGTAAATGTAGCAGTCGCAAAAAAATAAGTTGAGCCGTGACTGTCATAATGATGACTGTCATCATAATCATGTTTCAGGGCTAATAATAATCCTCTCAGTGTTTGATGGTGATGGTCTTCACCTCCGTGAAGAAGTGATAGGAATCCTTCCCTCCTTCCCGCCCCACCCCCGAGTGCTTCATGCCGCCGAAGGGCAGGTTCAGATCCCTGACCAGCCAGCAGTTGGTCCACACCAGGCCCGTCTGCAGCCGGCGGGCCACCCGGTGGACCCGGCCCACGTCCCGGGACCACACGGTGGCCGCCAGGCCGTAGCGCACGCCGTTGGCCCGCGCCACCGCCTCGTCCTCCGTGTCGAAGGCGCTGACGCAGGCCACGGGGCCGAAGATCTCGTCCTGCATGACCCGGGAGCCGTGGGCCACGTCGGAGATGACCGTGACGGGCATGAAGTAGCCCGAGGCGCAGGACGCCGGGAGGTCGTCCGGCCGGTCCACGCCCTCGCCACAGTGGACCGTGGCGCCCTCCGACCGGGCCAGCGCCACGAAGCCACGCACCTGGAGATCAGAGCAGAGATCAGAGCAGATATCAGAGCCGGCGTCAGAGGGGAGGCATTTGGAACTCATTCCATTAGAGATATATAAAATCAGACCAGTCAGAACTGAGTGGTGCTGTACTGTAGTGTGTGTGTATGTGTGTGTGCCGTGCTCGGACGGACCCATGCCAGCCAGAGACACACATTTCTGGCCAATGTGTGTGTGGCTGCAGCACTAAAAAAATCATATCCACGGTACAGTAGCTGCATAAACGCTGTAGAAAAAAAGCCCACAAATAGTGAATAATTAAATTAAGTATAGTATTAAACACATGAACCTATCACAGCGCCTGCTGTCGGCCGTTGAAAAAACTTTGTTTTCACCAGAAGCGACATTCATTGCGCCGATTTGGAGATACAGGCCATTGAAAGCAGCACATAGAGTGCAAGTGGATGTTCAAAATGGCCGCGGCCACTGTACCACTTTACACTGTGATGCTAACGGGAGAGAGAGCTATCGATGCGATCCGATCAAAACACGGATTAAAGAATATAAAGCCTAGAAAACGTAGACTACGGTTCTGGCGGGCTGCCAGACTAAAATTAAGGCTTTGTGTAAGTGTCTCATCGTGGCTTCTTGAGGAAGTCTTATGCACTACAAAGTGTGAATACAAACAGTTTTATTTGATTGATAGAATGATACCGAAGATGCGTTCACCTTCTCCAGGTGTTCCTTGCTGATAAGTGCTCCGTTGTTGTTGCTAGGATCTGACGGCGCGCCCGTCTTCCACTTCCTCGCCGCAGCCACGAACCTTGTCAGGAACTCGGGGTAAATACTTCTCTCTACATAAATCCTACTGGTACAGAGACATATTTCCCCCTGGAACGATGTAGAAGAGATGGAGATATAGGAACGGATCAGGGGAGGGAAAGAGAGGGAGAGAGAGACAGAAACTGGTAGATAAAAAAGTCAAGATGCCAGTCTCAATATGATCTAGGATCGCCCTCATGTGGACAAACTATACAACTGCATACCTATACTAATAAACTTGTCCCGTGCATTTATATTCACTAATAATTCGAACATTGCCATTTCTGCCTACTGTACGTGCGTCACGCATGCGGATGACATCACTGGTGGGCCATATACTGTAGGCCATTGTTTCCCAACCTTTTTATACTGAACCACCTCAGACAATATTTGCCTCTCCAATAAGTACCACCATAATAACTTATGTTAAAGGAGCTGTCCTTTTTGTTCCATTCCTAAGCCAATAATGCTGCTGCTATTTCTAATGTGATTAATTTGTTCTTCTATTTACGGCTAGGTGTGCTGTCATGCTCATTTCAGCACGACTGGATAGCTTATTTCAACCAACAAAGCTTGGTTGCTACCTGTAGTAATATAAATATTTCATTCTTTTTTTAGGTGACTCCTCTGAGTACCACCAGAGGGGGCTCAAGTACCACCAGTGGTACTGGTACCAGTTGTTGGGAACCTCTGCTGTAGCTATATAGGACTGCTGATTACAATGTAATAGGCATATTGCAGGTTGAGCCCTAATGAGTTTGGTTATACCCCATGCCATTTCCTCTAGACTAGAGACATAATTTTGCGAATATATATAGGGTGGCTATAGGGACTTATAGCGGTGATTTCTTTAGAAACTTTATCTAATCTTGTTACTTTTTCTGTACTGAGAAGAGAAATAGTGAATCTGACCGGCTCAGCCTATATCATACATGGGCAACTGGCGGCCCGGGGGCCACATGCATGCGGCCCCCACCTTCACTTAATGTGGCCCTTTAAGGTTAATATCAACTGGCAGCCCGGGGGCCACATGCATGCTGCCCCCACCTTCACTTAATGTGGCCCTTTAAGGTTAATATCAACTGGCGGCCCAGGGGCCACATGCATGCTGCCCCCACCTTCACTTAATGTGGCCCTTTAAGGTTAATATCAACTGGCAGCCCGGGGGCCACATGCATGCTGCCCCCACCTTCACTTAATGTGGCCCTTTAAGGTTAATATCAACTGGCGGCCCGGGGGCCACATGCATGCGGCCCCCACCTTCACTTAATGTGGCCCTTTAAGGTTAATATCAACTGGCGGCCCGGGGGCCACATGCATGCTGCCCCCACCTTCACTTAATGTGGCCCTTTAAGGTTAATATCAACTGGCAGCCCGGGGGCCACATGCATGCTGCCCCCACCTTCACTTAATGTGGCCCTTTAAGGTTAATATCAACTGGCGGCCCAGGGGCCACATGCATGCTGCCCCCACCTTCACTTAATGTGGCCCTTTAAGGTTAATATCAACTGGCAGCCCGGGGGCCACATGCATGCTGCCCCCACCTTCACTTAATGTGGCCCTTTAAGGTTAATATCAACTGGCGGCCCGGGGGCCACATGCATGCGGCCCCCACCTTCACTTAATGTGGCCCTTTAAGGTTAATATCAACTGGCGGCCCGGGGGCCACATGCATGCTGCCCCCACCTTCACTTAATGTGGCCCTTTAAGGTTAATATCAACTGGCGGCCCGGGGGCCACATGCATGCGGCCCCCACCTTCACTTAATGTGGCCCTTTAAGGTTAATATCAACTGGCAGCCCGGGGGCCACATGCATGCTGCCCCCACCTTCACTTAATGTGGCCCTCAGGTTAATATCAACTGGCAGCCCGGGGGCCACATGCATGCTGCCCCCACCTTCACTTAATGTGGCCCTTTAAGGTTAATATCAACTGGCGGCCCGGGGGCCACATGCATGCTGCCCCCACCTTCACTTAATGTGGCCCTCAGGTTAATATCAACTGGCAGCCCGGGGGCCACATGCATGCTGCCCCCACCTTCACTTAATGTGGCCCTTTAAGGTTAATATCGGAATACAGATATATTATTGATTGCCATTTGAAATTCAATTTAAAATAATACAATTCAGTTCAAAATGAGCAAAAACTTATTCAGGATTTCAAATGAAATAATAGCAAAAAATAGATCGGTAGATCGGCTATTTCTGCCACGACAGTATGATATGCATTGTAGCTCTCTGGCGTGAGTGTGGAAGTATAGTGGCCTTCTCCAGTATAGTGTCCCACCCCTGGCCAATATGGATGGTCCCGTACCAATACCATACACTCACTCACCTGATTGGTCTATATGGATGGTCCCGTACCATACACTCACTCACCTGATTGGCCTATATGGATGGTCTATATGGATGGTCCCGTACCATACACTCACTCACCTGATTGGCCTATATGGATGGTCTATATGGATGGTCCCGTACCATACACTCACTCACCTGATTGGAGAAGCTGGAACGGACAGTCGTGGCAACGCATTGGTCCAGGTCCGCGTCGGCGAACACCAGCGCTGGGTTTTTACCGCCCAGCTCCAAGGAGAGTTTCTTACAGTAGGGGGCGCTGCGCTCCGTGATGCGCTGGGCCGTGGCCGTGGAGCCCGTGAAGGAGATGAGGGGGACGTCCGGATGAGCCACCAGGGCATCGCCCGCCTTGGGCCCCGTGCCGAAGACCATGTTTACAACACCCGGAGGGACCCCTGAGGTGTGGGAGGGAGGGAAGGGCCCGGGACTCGCTGTCAGAGGCAGTAACTCACAAAGTCTATAATAGTGCTACATATTTTAGACAGTAAGTTTACATTTTGTATCTCCACTTCAACCAGTGTTGATTTCGTCGACTAAATCTAAGACGAAAAAACTGGAAACGTAATGAAAACTAAGCTATGATGATTCAAACTAAGACTAAATATATTGACAATTTTGTCAACAGATAAAACTAGACTAAAATTAGGAAGGGACTATAGTGGACAAGAGATCCAGTACAAGTGATTTTACACTTGGTTGCATGCTGAAAATAGCAGATCTACAAGGACAACTCTACGACGTGTTGTGAGCTTGTAGATCTGCTATTTTCAGCAAATATAAAATCAGCCATTACGACGACGGCGTCAAGGCCCGTCAAAATACATTTTAGTCGACTAAATCACCTGTAGATTTAGTAGACTATATTCTTATGACATTTAGTCGACTAAAACTAGACTAACACTAAAACATTCCAGGTGACTAAAACGTGACTGAAACGAAATGAAAACTATTCAAGAGACTATGACTAAATCTGAAATCAAAGTTTGCTGCCAAAAACAACACTGACTTCAATGTTTATAATGAAGACTTTCTTCCTGTGTTTACAGTCGAGTATAAGCCCTCCTCTACTTGTGTGTTAGTCTGGCAGCCAACAGGCTTCTTTTGTTTAAAGTGGGAAATTTGGTGTATATATATATTTTTTCTATATACATACATTCATCACATTTTGACTTTTTGGACATTTTTGCCTTATATATAGGTTGTTAATGGTATGGTCACATACATCAGTTTATCTTCATTATGCTGTGTGTGATCCTTATCCTATACCTGCATGGTGCATCAGTTTGCACATCATCCAGGCGGTGACAGAGGTCATCTCACTGGGTTTGGCTACCACTGTGTTCCCTGTGGCGATGGCTGGGGCGATCTTCCACGTGAGAAGGTACAGCGGGAGGTTCCAGGGGCTGATCAGACCAGCTACGCACGCACGCACGCACGCACGCACGCACACACACACACACACACACACACACATTTTAACAATTTATGTCCACACAAGGATATGCATACAAGGACACAAATATTATAGGTACATTAGAGTTACATCTGCAAAATATGTGTTTTCTTGATACAATAGGCACAATAGTCACTCAGTACTCTTATGTATAAGTAACAAATAAGTCAATACTTATTTGATATAAGTTTAATATATATTTAAGTTCTTATTACTTATTTACAAATAAGTAACTCTGCCATAATATGACGGCTGCCAATTATAGCGGAGACGCCACAATACTTTGCCAGCCTTTTTGCCTCCTTTTTGGGAATCCCACGTTGTTGGAACCCTCTAACAACCAGTCTGTGGGTATGCCCTAGGCTGCCAAATATAAAGACAAATAGTCTGCGCCACCTATTAGCCCAACTCTGAGATGTTATGTAGAAGTGGTTGGTATTTTATGACCTTGGTCATAAAGGCTTCCTCTAAGCTGTGGTCAAAGGTGTAGGGCTATAATACAGACACTTCTCTGGACTCTTCATCAACCACAACACTATCTGGTGTATTAGTTGTCAGAGATGTAAAGGTATCTGAGTTATCACAAGTTGGAACATGGATGGAATGACCCTGGAATGTTTGTACATTCTCACTGAAGATGCATGATATTTTCATATGTCCTTTCGCTATGAGTTCCACTATTCTATCATGGCGTGCTATGTACATTCCTTATATGCATAACATCCATTCAAGATGTGTGACAGTGTTTCATGTTACACACACACATGTGTAGTGTTGTGTCGACACATGTTCTTAGCCTGGAACTACAGCGCTCCTTGGGGAATGGGTCAGAGATTAGATTATAGGTTTGAAGAATGCACTCTCAGGTCGCATCTGTCTGCAGTGGGCTGACCCCTCGGAGCAACACAAGTCCGAACACTACCCTTGGAGAGAGAGAGAGAGAGAGAGAGAGAGAGAGAGTGTGTGTGTGTGTGTGTGTGTGTGTGTGTGTGTGTGTGTGTGTGTGTGTGTGTGTGTGTGTGTGCGTGTGCGCGCTTCTATTTAGTGCCGTTGGCCCCAAACGCTTCTCATTGTGCATATGTAGAGGTTGGCGCCTGGTGTGTCGACACAGCACAGTCAATAATGGATGTCACCACTGCCAGGTGAGACTTTTAACTTTAGTCTGATATACAACTGATTTGGTCACTAGACCTGACCTCGATTAGTCGAATAGTCGACTTCCAATCTCTTAGTCGATGTTTTTTTCCCCCTGCAATATACAGTATAATTATTTTATGTTTTAAATTATGGAATTAGATTTGTTTGTTTTAGAATTGTGAAATGTTTATATAATGTATAAGAAAAGAAAATGTGATTTTTTCTAATGAAAATTTTCATTCATTTTTTATGTGAGCTCATGCATATATCCCGGAAAAACATAAACCCTTTCATGACTTTATCACATTTTGCAAAACAAAAAAAAACATGACTTTATCACATTTTGCAAACAGTATACGTAGATCTGTATATGTCACAATCTAGAGACTCTTGAAGCACAAAACGTAATATGTTCTACACAGGTTTAAGATGCTGTTGTTTTTCTTTCAAAAATGGATCTAATGTTGCCTACTGCATCATTTTATAATAAACATGCACCTAATCCCTAATCTTATCCTGCAATTTATTTTTCAGCCCACCTGAAACTACATATGACTACGAGCCGTACGATCAGTACGTAGGAAAGGTGTGTGAATATGAACAACATGGGACCTCCTTTCTCACAGTGATCTATTCTCTGTTCTTCGTCATGGGTCTTCTGGGGAACCTGCTGGTCCTCTGGGTCATCAGGAAGTACCTCCTGCGTTTGATGAGCAAAGTCAGGATGAGCTCTACTCATTCAACAACTGTCACCACTGGCGATGCAATGTCCAATGCTATATGAAGTGCCAGTGGAAAGGTAGCCTGGGCACCATTTCCTTTCGGTATATGATCCGGGCTGGAGCCGGATGATATGCTTACGTCATGTTGTAGGCAATGGTTTGCCTACAACAAACAGGAAGAAGCGGAAGCTTTTATTATTTATTTATTTTTTATTTTTTATTTTACGAGAGCTTTTATTGAGAGGGAAAAGGAAGTTGCCGCCGCCTGTTCATCCTGTCTGGCGACTACAAAACAATACTACAACATGACGTAACCACATCATCCGGCCCCAGCCCGGATCATATGGACTTTTGAAAGAGAAAGCCTGGTGAGGCGAGGTTAGTGGAAAGGTGGTGTTGTGTAGTCGCAGTGTTAGTGTTTGTGTGAGTGTGTGTGTGTGTGTGTGTGTGTGTGTGTGTGTGTGTGTGTGTGTGCACTGTGTGTGTGTCAGTGTGTCAGTCGTTAATGTAGTGGGTGCAGCTTTTGGAACTTTTGCAACTCCTGTGGCGGTGGCTGTGTGTCAGGATATCACGTCAAGATGTACTCTGCGACGTAGTCTACTACCGGCGACCACGCTGCCTGTTGGTCCCTCCCGTGAACAGTAACAGGTGCCGGGAGGAGAGGCAGTGGACCCGGTGACTTCCCCGCGGTGTGTCGGTCCGCCATCGGGGCAGCGGTGTGTGGACTTCCAGGCCCATGAGAGCCTGTGGAGTGTGGAGGGTGCAGCGTCACCGGGAGAGACCCGGTGAGTCGGCAACTTCCCTACGGCAGGCGGACGCCGCGTGTTGTCACCGGGCGGCAGTGTGAGACTGCTGGCTCCGTTCTCTCTGATGGTCCAGCCTGGGACATGTCCACAGACAGTTGTGGGAGCGTTTCGAACTCTCGACAGCTTGGAGTGTCCAGAGGATGAGGCAGAAGGACTTGCAAGGTGTTGTACTGTCCCTGTTGTACTGTCTATGCCACCATATGAGACTAAGCCTAGTCCTGAGCACCGTCGTGTGAACGAATATGGCTATCAGAGACGCTGCTGAGTGACATTCTTGTATCATGATTCCAAACATGTGTCGTAGGATTGTGATTGTAACATAACTGCACCCATAATGTTTGTGTCCTTGTATGCATTTTCCTTTTAAAGTGTGGACCAAATAACATAATTCAAATGTGTGTGCAGCACTGTGTGTGTGTCAGACAGTGTGGTTAATGTGGCTATCCCTGCAATGTTTGTATATTAAATGAATGTAATTGCTTCATATTGTGCATTCTCTGATGTCACCAAAACATTCACAGTACCATCCATTGTTTAATGTTATTTTACTGTGTCCAATGACATGGGCCAAGTTACTGTGGAACATCTTGCTTCATTAAGACATCCAATGTACTACATTTCTGGTGGTATATGGCAGGGTTTAAAGTTTAAAGTTTGGGTTTGGGGATAGGGTTAGTATGGGGCTCTATTCTTAGGGTTAGGGTTTGGGGATAGTTACTATGGTGCCGGAATATTTGGTAGTAGGATTTATGGGTGTCGCGTTATTGGGACCGCAGGACTGACGTTATACGCACCCTTGGGCACCTGCAGGGGTGACTGACGTTATACGCACCCTTGGGCACCTGCAGGGGTGGACTGACTGGCCACAGGACGTACCAGACATATGCCCGGTGGGCTGACCCGCTGGTGGGCCAGTCTGGTCCAAATTCCGGGAAAATGTCCGGGACTAATTTTTGTCTCAGTCCAGCCCTATGGGCACCTTTTCCCCCTCAGTGCTCTCTGCACGCCCTGGCAAGTCTGAATACTTAGCTAATGTCAACCAAGTCCACACTGAGAGGGAGTTCAACAAACCACCAGATTCGGCTCAAACAAGGGATTCAATTCATTTCGCTCCCATGCCACTAAAATGTGGAACGCCCTACCAACAGCCATTAAGAAATGTGAAAATGTATATATGGATACAACTTTTAAGTCATATCAGGAGTTGGAGAATCAATTTAATGTGATGGGTAGGGGTGAATTTTGGAAATATCTTCAACTAAGAAGTAGTGTTGGAAGTGTGTTCAACCTTAACAGGGGTATAGAGGAACCTAATATGTTGAAAACAATTTTTGACTGGCCACCGACAATGCATAGGGCTTCAATAATTTACAAAAATATAATGGAATTACAAAGTGCAAAGACTGAAAATCTTAGATTAATATGGCAAAGGGATTTAGAATGTGAAATAAGTGAAGAGAAATGGTCAAATATCATTTCCAAAGTTGGGTGGGCCACTAGGGATATTAAAAGCAAATTTACACATTACAAAATTATACATAGATTCTACTATACCCCTGTGAAACTGTTTAGGATGGGCTTGGTGGAAGACAAACGGTGTTGGAAATGTAAAGGGGAAGATGGTACATTTTTACATGCATTTTGGGAATGACCTGTGGTTGTGCCTTTCTGGAAAGAGGTACTGGGGAAACTTGGAGACTGGATGGGGCTAATACTACCAGAATGCCCAAGGTTATGTCTCTTGGGAGATCGCACGGTGCTGCCACTGGGGGTCACCAAGGCACAACATGCATTGGTGACTGCAGGCCTTATTACTGCAGCTAGGTTGATACTGAGAAACTGGAAGAGCTCTGCTACGCCAGAGATCACAGACTGGACCCAACTTATGACTGAAGAGCTCTGCTACGCCAGAGATCACAGACTGGACCCAACTTATGACTGAAGCGGCATCCTTTGAATACTCAATTGCCAAGAGGAATAACGTCAAAGGGAAGTTCCATGAGATATGGGACTATTTTTATTTGTATATCAAAGGATTGTTGTAACATTTTGTATTTGTACATTACATATGATATAATCACGAGTGTCAACAAGTGTGGAGGGGTGTTGTCCAGGGGTTTTCTTTTTTTTGACTGCTAGGTGTGTTTTGTTTGTTTGTTTTTTCTTGTCTTTTTCTTTTGTGTAAGTCATGTGGATTTTGTATGCTTTATTTAAAATCATTAAAAAACTTTGATGACAAAAAAAAGAAATGTGAAAATGTTTAAATGTTCTGATGAATTAAAAACGGATGACCCTGAGTAGACAAGTCTTAGTGCTTTTCATGGTTTCGTCCTCAAAGTATAGCAGTTGTTGTATTGACTTGTGCTTTCGTCTGAAGTGTACCCATTCTACATACTGTACTGTGAAATAAAAAGGTGCCTTATAATGGTCATGTTGTGACTTTATAATATTGTCTTATGTCTTATTACTTGCATGAGAGGGGGAGAGGTGGTGGAGTTAGTTGTTTTAGCAGACAGTTTGAGGGTCCAATGGAGTTAAGAGGTTTTGTCCAAAGCGTGTTTTATTACTTTCCAATGGTTCAATATTTTCTAAACAACATACAGACGTAAAGGCTGTTCAATAGCACTGATTTATGCTGGGGAAAAAAAACTAAACTAGACAAAGTGCCAATCGGCACAGGTCTCCACCAGGGCAGGTCAGGTTGTGGCCTCATGGTGGCGCTATAACAGGCTGTTGAGGAAGATTTGGGCCGGAGGTTCGTGTTGGAGGGATGCAGGTACAATGTTTTTCCATGTGTGCATACATAAGTTGTATACAGATCGATGCAGTTATAGCTAAAAACAGGAATTGGCCTGTTATAGCGCCACCGTGAGGCTGATTTTGAGGAAAAAAATGTGGCATGTCGTCCTCGGCCTAGTGAAAATGTGCGTGTATAATTTAACGGAAATTGCACACTGTGTTTGTGATTTGTGGCCTTTTTTCGAAATGGAGGAATCGTGTGAGCTTTGGAAGCCAATCTTAGCCAATCAGGATGGAAGATGGGAAATGGTGCCGCTCCGTGTTGATCACATGACTATGGAGATAGTGTATAGCGATTTGCGTGAAATTTGGATAAAATCTGAAGGAGTAATAATAGAAAATGTGTTTTACATATGTCGGCCTCCTGGTGGCGCTATAAAGAGCAGATGTGAAAAATTCCAGGCAAAGGTTTTTCCTTGGCCTTTAGGGAGTTGGCATACAAAGTTATCCACAGATCCGTGCAGTTAGAGGTAAAAACACTTTTCGGCCAGTTATAGCGCCACCTTGAGTCTGAGTTGAAATTGTTCATGTGGCATTTCGTCCTCGGCCTAGTGGGAATGTGGGTGCACAATTTCACGGAAATCACGCGATGTGTTCATGATTTGCAGCATTTTGTTTGAAACTGAGCACTCCTGTGAACTTTGGAAGCCAATCTTAACCAATCAGGATGGAGTCTGAGAAATGTGAAAGACCGGTTTCGTTGAATGGCTCTAGAGAGACTGTGTACCAATTTGCGTGATGTTTGGACAAAATCTGTAGGTGTACTGTGCAAAAACTTGTTTTGCACAAAGCGGCCTCCTGGTGGCGCTATAACAGGCCGTTCTGGAAAATTTGGGGCAGAGGTTCATCGTTGGCATCCAGGGAGTGTGTGTGCAAAATTTGGCATCGAGCGGGTTAACGGTGGCCGAGATTAGCTGCTCACGGACGGACGGACACACACACACACACACACACACACGGACGGACACACGGACGGACGGAGTGCAAAACATACTCTCCCCCCATGCCTTCGGCCTGGTGGAGACAAAAAACATTGAGTAATAGGTGGTTTCCTCTCGACAGGCAGCAACTCAATATTGTTGGCAGAAACCTTGTATCTCCATATTTCATTTTTCTCATAAATTAACTTCATACTACGGTCAGTGTCATGCAGAAGTAACACACTACAAGCTCACAACGCATAGCGTGGTAGATTGTTGTTTTCAGCGAAAGCCTTCCCCATAATAACAGAAAAAAGAAAAGATGGTCAACCATGCATACCACTTATTTTCAGCTTTGAACTACAGTATGTCAATAATATACCTTTAGAGTTCTGTTTAGCTTACTGGAACTGGAGGTCCCAGTCATACATTCACACAGACTATGGCCCTCATTTATCAATCGAGTGTAAAATCTGCCACAGATTCGAATTTCGAGTGCAGGTTTCGTAGTACACCCACGTCGCCACGGCATTTATAAAGTGATCGCAAACAGCTGATCCTTCCTTAATTTCGTTCCGACGTTAATAAATGTGACGGCTGAAATCTATCTGGCACGCCCTAGCCTCGCCCTCGTTTTTGCGACATGAACGTTTTGCAATACGACCAAACAACGCATGGTAACCTAGTTACACAATGGAAAAAGCAAATAAAAAAGTTTCCCCTTGCTGCCCGCCTCACCCCCCTCTCATACACACACACACAGGCGCACACACGCACACGCAACTTGCAAGCCCAACTGGTGTGTTATTGTATCTTAAATATATATAAAGAACGAACACCTGCATCATGCATGAATTAAAGAAAGGCCTACCCTGTCTGTTTCTCCTCTCACCTCGCTTGCCTTTCTGGTTAGTAAACCACAGCATGCAAGCCGCCTTTGTTTTAAATGGTCCCCCAAACCGTTCACACTTCACACCTAACGGCCGGGGATGCGCCCCCCCCATGCTAATTAATTTGCCCAGTCAATCATTTGATCCACGCTACGCGCCTGCTGTGTGTTGTTAGTTGTAGGCTACTGTTGTAGCCTAAATTATTAAAGTCTTCATTCATTTAATATACAACAAGATTAGTGAACGAAAACCTGAACCTGTGATTATGTGAAGCATTAATTAAATAACATTGCTCACGTCATTGGAATGAGTTTCAGCCCGTGACAAATGCTGTTTTGCAACACTGCATCTCCTCCTCCGCTCCTGTTCTGTCTGTCTCTGTCACTGTCGTGACCTGCATGCACGTTTATGACATTACTGTATATTAGGCTGCATGCCTCGCAGCCTAAACCTTATGTGGTTCTGGTGGTAGGCTGTAGTGATGGAGGTCCGTGAGTTAAGTTGGCACCCCGTGATTTTCCATATGACGGGAAAAAAAAGAGATGCGGTCCCCACTTTGCTGCCTAGTAGGCACTGTCGGCATGTCACATTTAGTGGCATTCGAGTGCGTCAGGTTTATCCTTAATTAAAAGGACGAGACGTAACGCGAGAAAGACATGGCTGTAGATTGCAGTTGGTTGGTAGACTTGACTATAGCTGCATAGCCTCGGTCCCAGGCTTACTTATCTGCGAAAAGAAAATCTAAAGCTGCAGCGCATGCAAATGCCTCTCGATCCAGTCATGGAATGAAGTTAGGAGAGGGGGGGGGGGGGGGGGGGGTCGGGGGCTACCGGTATGCGCTCATGCAAAACGCTATTTAAATGGCTTAAAAAGCATTGTTTTTTTGCGCGATTTTAATAAGCTTGCACACACACACACACACACACACACACACACACACACACACACACACACACACATTTTAACCATTTATGTCCACACAAAGGATATGCATACAAGGACACAAATATTAGAGTTACATCTGCAAAATACGTGTTTTCTTGATACAATAGGCACAATAGTCACTCAGTACTCTTATGTATAAGTAACAAATAAGTCAATACTTATTTGATATAAGTTTAATATATATTTAAGTTCTTATTACTTATTTACAAATAAGTAACTCTGCCATAATATGACGGCTGCCAATTATAGCGGAGACGCCACAATAATTTGCCAGCCTTTTTGCCTCCTTTTTGGGAATCCCACGTTGTTGGAACCCTCTAACAACCAGTCTGTGGGTATGCCCTAGGCTGCCAAATTAAAATATAAAGACAAATAGCCTGCACAGCTCTGAGATGTTATGTAGAAGTGGTTGGTATTGAATGACCTTGGTCATAAAGGCTTCCTCTAGGCTGTGGTCAAAGGTGCTGCTATCTCTAATACAGACACTTCTCTGGACTCTTCATCAACCACAACACTATCTGGTGTATTAGCTGTCAGAGATGTAAAGGTATCTGAGTTATCACAGAGTTGGAACATGGATGGAATGACCCTGGAATGTTTGTACATTCTCACTGAAGATGCATGATGTTTTCATATGTCCTTTCGCTATGAGTTCCACTATTCTATCATGGCGTGCTATGTACATTCCTTATATGCATAACATCCATTCAATATGTGTGACAGTGTTTCATGTTACACACACACGTATCGACACATGTTCTTAGCCTGGAACTACAGCGCTCCTTGGGGAATGGGTCAGAGATTAGATTATAGGTTTGAAGAATGCACTCTCAGGTCTCACATGAGTACATCACAGTCGAGGTAAACGCAACTGTCTGCAGTGGGCTGACCCCTCGGAGCAACACAAGTCCGAACACACTTTTACCTACAAGCAGAGCTGGACAGAGTACTACCCTTGGAGTAGTGTGTGTGTGTGTGTGTGTGTGTGTGTGTGTGTGTGTGTGTGTGTGTGTGTGTGTGTGTGTGTGTGTGTGTGCGTGTGCGTGTGCGTGCTTCTATTTAAATTAAGTGCAAACGCTTCTCATTGTGCATATGTAGAGGTTGGCGCCTGGTGTGTCGACACAGCACAGTCAATAATGGATGTCACCACTGCCAGGTGAGACTTTTAACTTTTGTCTGACATACAACTGACATACAATTTCACTAGACATGACCTCGATTAGTCGAATGGTCGATTTCCAATCTCGATTAGTCGATGTTTTTCTCCCCCTGCAATATACAGTATAATTATTTTATGTTTTAAATTATGGAATTGCTTGGATTTGTTTGTTTTAGAACTGTGAAATGTTTATACGTGTATATTTTTTAAATGTATAGGAAAAGAAAATTTGATTTTTTTCTAATGAAAAATGTCATTCATTTTTTATGTGAGCTCATGCATATATCCCGGAAAAACATAAACCCTTTCTTGACTTTATCACATTTTGCAAACAGTATACGTAGATCTGTATGTCACAACATATACCAATCTAGAGACTCTTGAAGCACAAAACGTAATATGTTCTACACATCTCTAAGATATTGCTGTTTTTCTTTCAAAAATTGATCTAATATAGCCCACTAGTGCATAATTTTATTATAAACATGCACCTAATCCCTACTCTTATCCTGCAATTTATTTTCAGCTCATCTGAAACTACATATGACTACGAGACGTACGGCCCCGGGGAAGGAAACGTGTGTGAATATGAACAACATGGGACCTCCTTTCTCCCAGTGATCTATTCTCTGTTCTTCGTCGTGGGTCTTCTGGGGAACCTGCTGGTCCTCTGGGTCATCATCTTCGGGGTGAAGCTCCGTAGCATGAGTGACGTGTGCCTCCTCAACCTGGCCATCGCTGACCTTCTCCTGGTGTGCTCCCTTCCCTTCCTCGCCCACCAAGCCCGGGATCAGTGGCCGTTTGGTGACGCCATGTGCAAGATGGTCCTCGGTGCTTACCACATTGGCTTCTACTGCGGCATCTTCTTCATCGTCCTGATGAGCATCGATCGCTACCTGGCTATAGTGCATGCGGTTTATGCACTGAAAGCACAAACACGAACCTTGGTGATCGCCGCTGCCGTTACATGGTTTGCCGGATTTCTCGCCTCTTTTCCAGATATAATCCTTCTAAAGGCAGAGACGGACCGAAGTTCACTGAAGATCATCTGCGGTGCTTCCTTAGTGAATGAAACCTTAACACTCAACAGGCACTTCTGGACTGTCTTTGGCCTTTTCAAAATGAACATCCTTACCTTACTGATTCCAATGACCATTATGTGTTTCTGCTACGCCCAGATCATTTGGAAGCTCAAGAAAGCTCAAGAAAGATCATCCAAGAAACAGTCCATCCGCTTAGTCCTGGTAGTCGTGGCCGTGTATTTCTGCTGCTGGATGCCTTACAGCCTCGCCTCATTCTTCAGAGCGTTGGAGTTACTCGACGTTTTTCATGTATCTACAGTCTGTCGCCTCAGCAACGGAATCAGATTGGCTCTACAGGTCACCCAGGCCATAGCGTATTCTCACAGCTGTCTCAACCCCATCCTGTATGTGTTTGTAGAAGAGAGGTTCAGGAAGTACCTCCTGTGTCTGATGAGCAGGGTCAGGATGAGCTCTACTCATTCAACAACTGTCACCACTGACGATGAAAGGTCCATTGCTATATGAAGTGCCAGTGGAAAGGCGGTGTTGTGTAGTCGCAATGTTAGTGTGTGTGTGTGTGTGTGTGTGTGTGTGTGTGTGTGTGTGTGTGTGTGTGTGCGTGTGTGTGTGTGTGTGTGTGCTTCATTAAGACATCCAATGTACTACATTTCTGGTGGTATATGGCAGGGTTTAAAGTTTAAAGTTTGGGTTTGGGGATAGGGTTAGTATGGGGCTCTATTCTTAGGGTTAGGGTTTGGGGATAGTTAGTATGGTGCCGGAATATTTGGTAGTAGGATTTATGGGTGTCGCGTTATTGGGACCGCGGGACTGACGTTATACGCACCCTTGGGCCCCTGCAGGGGTGACTGACGTTATACGCACCCTTGGGCACCTGCAGGGGTGGACTGACGTTATACGCACCCTTGGGCACCTGCAGGGGTGACTGACGTTATACGCACCCTTGGGCACCTGCAGGGGTGACTGACCTGTACCAGACATATGCCCGGTGGGCCGACTCGCTGGTGTGCCAGTCTGGTCCAAATTCCGCGAAAATGTCTGAGACTAATTTTTGTCTCAGTCCAGCCCTATGGGCACCTTCCCCCTCAGTGCTCTCTGCACGCCCTGGCAAGTCTGAATACTTAGCTAATGTCAACGAAGTCCACACTGAGAGGGAGTTCAACAAACCACATGCAACCCAGATTCGGCTCAAACAAGGGATTCAATTCATTTCGCTCCCATGCCACTAAAATGTGGAACGCCCTACCAACAGCCATTAAGAAATGTGAAAATGTTTAAATGTTCTGATGAATTATAAACAAATTACCCTGAGTAGACAAGTCTTAGTGCTTTTCATGGTTTCGTCCTCAAAGTATAGCAGTTGTTGTATTGACTTGTGCTTTCGTCTGAAGTGTACCCATTCTACATACTGTACTGTGAAATAAAAATGTGCCTTATAATGGTCATGTTGTGACTTTATAATATTGTCAATTACTTGCATGAGAGGGGGAATTAAAAAACTTCAGTGCACTGTGCCTACACATGTTGCGACCGCAAGTCGCAACATGTGTAGGCACAATGCAAGGAATAAATGCATTCGCCATGTATCCGAAGGAAGTCTAATCCAATCATTTTTAGATTTCTCCAGTTTAATCCTGAGTTTAAGTTTTGTTGTGTTCAAGATCTGATTTTAGGCATGTTTAAGCCTCCAGGAAAATCCGTGTTGAGGTTCCACTTTCCATTGGTTCAATATTTTCTAAACAACATACAGACGTAAAGGCTGTTCAATAGCACTGATTTATGCGGGGGGAAAAGAATAAAAATAAACATTGAGTAATAGGTGGTTTCCTCTCGACAGGCAGCAACTCAATATTGTTGGCAGAAACCTTGTATCTCCATATTTCATTTTTCTCATAAATTAACTTCATACTACGGTCAGTGTCATGCAGAAGTAACACACTACAAGCTCACAACGCATAGCTTGGTAGATTGTTGTTTTCAGCGAAAGCCTTCCCCATAATAACAGAAAAAAGAAAAGATGGTCAACCATGCATACCACTTATTTTCAGCTTTGAACTACAGTATGTCAATAATATACCTTTAGAGTTCTGTTTAGCTTACTGGAACTGGAGGTTCCAGTAAGGTTCCAGTCATACATTCACACAGACTTGTGTCATCAGGGACGTCGTTATAGCTGGGGGGGGGGGTATGGAGCTGGGTTAAAGTTCAGAGTTCTCCCAACCGGAATAAACGGTAGCATGTGTTGGGTTTTCAAACGCAGATGCTTTAAATACTTTCTATGGTGCAGCAGCACCACCCTATGGTCACGCAGGTGCTACTACAGTACATTACAAAATACTGTCCAAGAATACAGCTCACTAAATATATCCAGTCCTCTCTCCTTCCACCACCAAGCACAGGCATGCAATGCCACCCGGCCTAAACAGACAATATATCCTATCTACAATGCTGGTTTCTACAGTACAAAAGAACATAAACATCTGTTTTTAAAGATCTAAATGGTCTACCAATCTATCTATCTATAAAAGTGCCAAGGTCTCTGTATGTCTGTCATCACACACACACACACACACACACACACACACACACACACACACTCGTGCATGTGCCCGTGTGTGACCGTCCTTCACTTTAACAGTCACACCCGTAAACAGCAAAGGCCATGCATTCTTTCTGTAAAGTATGCAGTCTTGATGCACGCACGCACGTATAAACACACACACACACACAGAGGTCTCACCTACTCCCACATGGCTGAGTGTGAGTATAAACACACACACACACACACACACACACACACACACACACACACACACACACAGAGGTCTCACCTACTCCCACAGGGCTGTGTATAAACACACACACACACACACACACACACACACACACACACACACGCACACACACACACACACACACACACACACACACACACACACACACACACACACAGAGGTCTCACCTACTCCCACATGGCTGAGTGTGAGTATAAACACACACACACACACACACACACACAGAGGTCTCACCTACTCCCACAGGGCTGCGCACGGTGTAGTTGACACAGCCCAGGTGGTCCATCTGGCTGCAGTCCGTGGTGTGGTGCAGCACCACCTTGTATCTCCATATTTCATTTTTCTCATAAATTAACTTCATACTACGGTCAGTGTCATGCAGAAGTAACACACTACAAGCTCACAACGCATAGCGTGGTAGATTGTTGTTTTCAGCGAAAGCCTTCCCCATAATAACAGAAAAAAGAAAAGATGGTCAACCATGCATACCACTTATTTTCAGCTTTGAACTACAGTATGTCAATAATATACCTTTAGAGTTCTGTTTAGCTTACTGGAACTGGAGGTTCCAGTAAGGTTCCAGTCATACATTCACACAGACTTGTGTCATCAGGGACGTCGTTATAGCTGGGGGGGGGGGGGGTATGGAGCTGGGTTAAAGTTCAGAGTTCTCCCAACCGGAATAAACGGTAGCATGTGTTGGGTTTTCAAACGCAGATGCTTTAAATACTACTAATTTAAAAGTGGGCGTCATGGCTTGCCAGATCACAGGCACAGATCCGTGTTGCCACTCGACAAGGAACGCTTACTGAAACGAAAATGAAACAAGCTAGAGGCCGATTGGAATGTTTTGCTGGACTGCATGGACATGATCCAGCACAACACAATGGACTGATATATTTGCATGCTAAGAGACACTTTTCTATAGATATGATCACTGAAACTTATCATAATATACATTTTAAAAAGCCATTAATTCATCAATGATGTTTATAGAACACGTTTTGGTGAATTCCAAGTAGGCTACCGGCACCATTCGTTTTGACCGCACTTTGCCAAACGATGGCTCTGTGCCAAGTTCCAACTTATGTACTACTTAGAATTCACTACAATGTGTTCTATAAACATTATTGATTACTTAATGGCTGTTGGTGTTTGATATTACGTTAAGTTTAATTGATCATATCTATAGAGTGTCTCTACCAGGCGATTATTAAACACAATGCCGCGGTAACACAATGTTTTGTAACATGGAGGGAGAGGGAGATGGAGAGGCAGATCTACGGTTTCGGTGGTGCTTATGCTCATGCAATTACTTGACACATGCAATAAAGTATAAAGAGATAAGGATACTCTGACTATAAACCACTTGAACCCCAGGTCCCCAGCATGAACCAAAGATCTACAAACCCACAACGCGTCGCAACGCGCTGTGAGCTCATGATGATGGTAGCCCTGGACTGAGAGGAGTTTTTCTTTTTTTACAGAAAGCGGTTTGCTGGCCAGGCATCTATCGGGGCTTCCTTTTTATGAATTCATATAAATACCATGTAGGGTCTTATAACTTATAAAATAATTGGCAAACCTAAAACTCTGAAAGACGTGACGGTGGTGAGAGGAGTAAGGTTTAAAGTGCACTCTTGTAAAGCTGTTCTGTGGGTTTGAGAAACATCACACCTGTTTGTGAAGCAGTACTCAATGTGTGATAGATTATAATCATGCAGTGAAAATAGTAGCTCTACTGTTTGTTTCCTCATGTTATTATAGCCAGCCAGGAAACGTTGTGGTTTACTCCTCTTAGCTGTGATGAGGCATCTTCTTTAACTTTGAGTATATAGCTTCTCAAAAAACCTTTTACATCCGCAAAGAAACACATACAGCCTTAACCCATTTTGGTGTTAGCATTATGTCATGCTTTAGCTATTGAAAAATAGCAGATCTACAAGCTCATAGCACGGCACCGAGTGGCGCGCTACGAGCTTGTAGGTCTGCTGTTTTTGAAAAATGACTGACAGAAACATAGCTTTTTCAGAAAACTGTCAGGATGTAGAAGACATTTTTAGAATCTGATCTCAGGCTAACTGAGGGTGGGTTAACTGTGAAAGTGAAAAAATAACTGATAAATGAAATTAATAATTACCCTGCAGGTAATGCCCCATTTATGTTTTTGTTTTTTGTTTTTTTCTAGATATTTTTTTGCGGCTTACGCCTTTATTGATTTTTTAAGGGATAGAAAGTAAGCTCACTAAATATATCCAGTCCTCTCTCCTTCCACCACCAAACACAGGCATGCAATGCCACCCGGCCTAAACAGACAATATATCCTATCTACAATGCTGGTTCCTACAGTACAAAAGAACATAAACATCTGTTTTTAAAGATCTAAATGGTCTACCAATCTATCTATCTATAAAAGCGCCAAGGTCTCTGTATGTCTGTCATCACACACACACTCACACACACACACACTCGTGCATGTGCCTGTGTGTGACCGTCCTTCACTTTAACAGTCACACCCGTAAACAGCAAAGGCCATGCATTCTTTCTGCAGTCTCGATGCACGCACGCACATATATAGTTATATACACACACACACACAGAGGCAGAGTCTCACCTACTCCCACAGGGCTGTGTATAAACACACACACACACACACACACACACACACACACACACACACACAGAGGTCTCACCTACTCCCACAGGGCTGTGTATAAACACACACACACACACACACACACACAGAGGTCTCACCTACTCCCACAGGGCTGCGCACGGTGTAGTTGACACAGCCCAGGTGGTCCATCTGGCTGCAGTCCGTGGTGTGGTGCAGCACCGACGACGCAAAGAAGCGGAAGTTGTACACCGACCTGGGAATGTCCACCGTCCGGGCAAACGCCACCGTCTTACCTGTGGCATGATGTCATGATAACAACATGATGTCATGATAACAACATGATGTCATGATAACCTGTGATGTCATAATGCTAGACCTGTGACGTGATGACATTATAACCTATAACCCAGGCGGATGCGTGCACGCGACCTCTCCCTTTAGTGCGAGGTTGCGTGCACGTATTCTTCAGTCTGATGACTGATGAGCTTGTAGATCTGCTATTTTTTTTTTTTATCGTGAAAATGTGGCGCAAATCTTTGAATATATATTCTTTCAGAGTGAACATTTTAAATAAAATCTTTGCTTCTTGGGGGTCCCTGGAACAACATATATAAAGATGGGGGCCGGCAGCCAATTACATATAATTCTGGGGGTCCTTGACATGAAATGGTTTGAGAACCACTGACATATAGAAACATGTTTTTTTTTCAGAAAACTGCATGCCAGGATTTAGAAGACATTGGTAGAATCGTCCTCAGGTCAAATGTGTTTAAAACTCAGAGTTACATGTTTACAGAGGCCATTGGTTCATGGTCTGTGGTGTGTGTGCTCACCTTGGTCTCTGGACTCGGCCTGGGCGAATTCTTCCAGACGGGCTTCCATCAGGTCTGCCAGTTTGTTGAGAACCTCGGCTCGCTGCTCCGCGCTGCGGGCTGACCAATCGGGGAAGGCCTTCTTGGCTGCTTCCACTGCTGCCTCCACCTGCACCAGGAAGTTAGACAATGTACTGTGTGTGTTTGTAACGGAGGTGTGGGGGCCTGGTGGCCCCAACGCTACTGTACATGTGAGGGCCGCGTAGCATATGTACAGTATGTATGTACATACATACATATATTTAGGTATGCGGTCTAGTCTAACTTGGACTCAGGGGGGTGGACGCCTCTGCCTTGCATAGTCCCCAGTGAATAGGCATGTTGCCCTTCACTGGTAACCCTATTTTGGAATTATTTTTAAATATATGAAGGTATTGTGGGCTGGGCTTTTTACAAAAAAGCCCCCCCCTTTTAGATACATAAACACATACAAACATACATACATACATACATACATTTCAGAAGTTTTAGCAGTTTTTAAGGACCCACTTTTAGGCCAGTGCGCCAGAGCAAGCTCTTGCCTTTTTTTTAAACCCTACCCATTTTAACCAAATACATACATACATACATCTCAGAAGCTGAAGCAGTTTTTAAGGACCCACTTTTAGGCCAGTGCACCAGAGCAAACTCTTGCCTTTTTTTAAACCCTACCCATTTTAACCAAATACATACATCCTGTACATACGGTACAATCCTATCCGTTTCTTCCTCGATCTCAAAATGACATCCATGGGTACCTACAGGTATCTATGTTAGACACACCCACAGACACACCCCCAGATTCTCAGCCACACCCACAGGTTTATTGTGGAGTGTGGAGTAGCTATTCAACCACCAGGTGGCGTCGGCCCATGATGAGCAGAGCTATTAAGTCTTAATAGCAGGGACCCCCTTAGCTGAGAAAGATGAAGCAGGGACCCCCTTAGCTGAGATAGAGATGAAGCAGGGACCCCCTTAGCTGAGAAAGATGAAGCAGGGACCCCCTTAGCTGAGAGAGATGAAGCAGGGACCCCCTTAGCTGAGATAGAGATGAAGCAGGGACCCCCTTAGCTGAGAGAGATGAAGCAGGGACCCCCCTTAGCTGAGAGAGATATGAAGCAGGGACCCCCTTAGCTGAGAGAGATATGAAGCAGGGACCCCCTTAGCTGAGAGAGAGATGAAGCAGGGACTCCCTTAGCTGAAAGAGAGATGAAGCAGGGACCCCCTTAGCCGAGAGAGATGAAGCAGGGACCCCCTTAGCTGAGAGAGAGATGAAGCAGGGACCCCCTTAGCTGAGAGAGAGATGAAGCAGGGACCCCTTAGCTGAGAGAGAGATGAAGCAGGGACCCCCTTAGCTGAGAGAGATGAAGCAGGGACCCCCTTAGCTGAGAGAGATGAAGCAGGGACCCCCTTAGCTGAGAGAGAGATGAAGCAGGGACCCCCTTAGCTGAGAGAGAGATGAAGCAGGGACCCCCTTAGCTGAGAGAGATGAAGCAGGGACCCCCTTAGCTGAGAGAGAGATGAAGCAGGGACCCCTTAGCTGAGAGAGAGATGAAGCAGGGACCCCCCTTAGCTGAGAGAGATATGAAGCAGGGACCCCCTTAGCAGAGAGATGAAGCTACCCCCTTAGTGCATTTAAATAAGTGGTTCTCAACCAGTGGTCCGGGGACCACCAGTGGTCCTTGAGGGGGTTCCAGGTGGTCCGGGGACCACCAGTGGCCCTCGAGGGGGTTCCAGGTGGTCCGGGGACCACCAGTGGTCCTTGAGGGGGTTCCAGGTGGTCCGGGGACCACCAGTGGTCCTTGGGGGGGTTCCAGGTGGTCCGGGGACCACCAGTGGCCCTCGAGGGGGTTCCAGGTGGTCCGGGGACCACCAGTGGTCCTTGGGGGGGTTCCAGGTGGTCCGGGGACCACCAGTGGTCCTTGGGGGGGTTCCAGGTGGTCTGGGGACCACCAGTGGTCCTTGGGGGGGTTCCAGGTGGTCTGGGGACCACCAGTGGTCCTCTCTCTAAATGATGGAGCGTTGGTAACCAAATGGTTACCAACTGTCATCTGGGGCAATATTACTTAAGAGTAATATGTTTACTTTACTTATTACTCATTAGAAATAGTAATACTATGACATTACTTATTACTTGGAATCAAGAGTAATATAGTTACATATTACTTTATATTACTTTTCAACCGGGCCCCTTCCACCCACTAAATAAGCCAGCTCTTTTTACAACTGAATCCAATTCATTGGAATAATCAGCCAAACTGTATAATTACAGCATGTAAAACAAAATATTCAACAAAGAACCTTTTTTGCATGGTGGGGAACATAGAACCTGGGGAACATAGGTACGCTCCCAACAAGAATTGAACTGGCACAATATATCTTGTAATTTTTTTTGAGAGGACCCCCTGTTCTGAGGACCCCCAAAGTAATCATATTTGAACTGGGGATCCCCCACCCAGACAAGCAACAGAATGGTTCCACAGATAAATATTGTGAAAATAGCCATCTACAAGCTCGTTGTGAACTTGTAGATCGGCTATTTTCACCAGTTTGACCAGTTTTTATAGCATGGTTTGCTGATTACTTTTGATGCAGTAATGGTATTTTTTCTTTTAGAGCCTTTGAGGCATTATAAAAGTCTTAAAAGTCCTTAAATTGTCACTTCACTGTCATCTGGGGTCCCACAGGTTGAGAACGATATGATAGGATCTCCAGCTTCAAGTGTCTCTTTAGACATGCTAATAAGCTGGTCAGGCTACTACTTGGCCTCAACCCCCGAATCCAACTAACACCACACTTTGAAAGGCTGGAAGGGCTTAGAGAGTTGCAGAACCACGTTACAAAATGCCATGCAGGTCGCATATGACCACACGTGTGTTGCCTGGCATGTACAGTATGATAAAGTGAGGGCACAAATCACTGAAGGGCTGAGCCATGCAGATCAAATTGCACTAGTAGTCACACTTTCGCTCTTATAGTCTTACCTGTTCAAACAATGTGAACATTCTACAAAGTAGAAGAATTTGTAACAGCCAAAAAACGTAATTGTTTGGTTGAACTTTGTATTTACTATTTGTCTCTTTTTTTCTTTTACTTACTTAGAGCTTAACAAGAATGTTACAAGTCATCTCATCTTAAAGAAACATTTAAAAAATGTTAGGGCATAAAACCCAAAGTTGTTAAACCTTTTATTATCCTCATTTTGATTTGTTATTTATAGAAAATAAAAGTGACTTATTGGGAAACAAGTGTTTTTCTTTACAAAAAGGAGGTTTTAAAAAAATAGATTGATAGTAAGGGTCTGTCTGCCTGCCAAATTACAATATTTGCCTCTGAGATGTGGAGTAGAAGTAAAAGTATTGGAAATCGGTAATACTTTAGGCTCTTTGGATGCAAGAGAATATAGAGTATTTTAATTCGTATTTAATGATGTTAAATACGAATTTAATTTAATACTTGCCAGGGAACTTCAGTTTACTGGCAAGACAGTTCATATTACCCCACCCCCCACGGCGCATTCAACACCTTTAGCTGTGTCCCAAACAATGGTGCCAGGGTGCCAACTGTGCTCTCCTCGCAAGACTGTGTTCACTGAGTCTATATTGAGTTAAAGTTTTCCTTAGTTTTGGGTCAGTTACTGTGCTCAAGTATTCTACTAATGTGTATTCCCTGTTTAGAGCTAAATAGCATTCCATTTTGCTCTGGTTTTGAGTAGATCTGTTCCAGTGTGTGAGATAGCTTTCTTTTTGTTTTCTTATGATTTGGTGTAGCAAATTCAGATTTAAGCTCAGTCTTTGAACAATCTGTTCTGAGGACCCCAAATGCCAAATGCCATCTGAATTAGTTAAAAGCAGGCTCTGTACCCAAACATGCCTGTATTTAGCATGTCCTGGTTTGTGCTGATTAAAAATGCTAGTCTGTTGCAATCTTTTAGTAGTATTTGACTCTCTCTCCCCAGTGTCTAGCCAAACAGGTTATGTTAATTGTATACAGTAGTCAGCCTACAGAGAGAGAGAGAGTGGGGGGGGGGGGTTCCACCCTCAGTATATTCCTCTGCTTAACCCCAAAGCAGTTTTCCAAATGAATGTCATTGAACAATAATCAAACAAGACAAAACAAAACAAAGGAATGTGTCCATTATGTCACTTCAATGTTGTCTTCTTCTTAAAATAATGACCTCAGGATACATCACTGAGGATACGTCCCAGGTGCATCCATGCAATGTTTTTTTAGTTATGCCTAAGTTATTTTTTTTAGGGTTTTCAGGAAGAAAAAAAACTGATAGGCCTATTTCTTTAAATAGGATTAAACCTTAGACTTGTTTTATTATTATTATTATTTATTCTCAGTCAGGGTGGTGGTCCCCAGGTTAATTTTCAGTCAGGGTGGTGGTCCCCAGGTTGATTTTCAGTCAGGGTGGTGGTCCCCAGGTTGATTCTCAGTCAGGGTGGTGGTCCCCAGGTTAAGTTTCAGTCAGGGTGGTGGTCCCCAGGTTGATTCTCAGTCAGGGTGGTGGTCCCCAGGTTGATTCTCAGTCAGGGTGGTGGTCCCCAGGTTGATTTTCAGTCAGGGTGGTGGTCCCCAGGTTGATTCTCAGTCAGGGTGGTGGTCCCCAGGTTAAGTTTCAGTCAGGGTGGTGGTCCCCAGGTTGATTCTCAGTCAGGGTGGTGGTCCCCAGGTTAATTGTCAGTCAGGGTGGTGGTCCCCAGGTTGATTCTCAGTCAGGGTGGTGGTCCCCAGGTTGATTCTCAGTCAGGGTGGTGGTCCCCAGGTTGATTCTCAGTCAGGGTGGTGGTCCCCAGGTTAATTTTCAGTCAGGGTGGTGGTCCCCAGGTTGATTTTCAGTCAGGGTGGTGGTCCCCAGGTTGATTCTCAGTCAGGGTGGTGGTCCCCAGGTTAAGTTTCAGTCAGGGTGGTGGTCCCCAGGTTGATTCTCAGTCAGGGTGGTGGTCCCCAGGTTGATTCTCAGTCAGGGTGGTGGTCCCCAGGTTAAGTTTCAGTCAGGGTGGTGGTCCCCAGGTTGATTCTCAGTCAGGGTGGTGGTCCCCAGGTTGATTCTCAGTCAGGGTGGTGGTCCCCAGGTTGATTTTCAGTCAGGGTGGTGGTCCCCAGGTTGATTCTCAGTCAGGGTGGTGGTCCCCAGGTTAATTTTCAGTCAGGGTGGTGGTCCCCAGGTTGATTTTCAGTCAGGGTGGTGGTCCCCAGGTTGATTTTCAGTCAGGGTGGTGGTCCCCAGGTTGATTCTCAGTCAGGGTGGTGGTCCCCAGGTTAATTGTCAGTCAGGGTGGTGGTCCCCAGGTTGATTCTCAGTCAGGGTGGTGGTCCCCAGGTTGATTCTCAGTCAGGGTGGTGGTCCCCAGGTTGATTCTCAGTCAGGGTGGTGGTCCCCAGGTTGATTCTCAGTCAGGGTGGTGGTCCCCAGGTTAATTTTCAGTCAGGGTGGTGGTCCCCAGGTTGATTTTCAGTCAGGGTGGTGGTCCCCAGGTTGATTCTCAGTCAGGGTGGTGGTCCCCAGGTTAAGTTTCAGTCAGGGTGGTGGTCCCCAGGTTGATTCTCAGTCAGGGTGGTGGTCCCCAGGTTGATTCTCAGTCAGGGTGGTGGTCCCCAGGTTAAGTTTCAGTCAGGGTGGTGGTCCCCAGGTTGATTCTCAGTCAGGGTGGTGGTCCCCAGGTTGATTCTCAGTCAGGGTGGTGGTCCCCAGGTTGATTTTCAGTCAGGGTGGTGGTCCCCAGGTTGATTCTCAGTCAGGGTGGTGGTCCCCAGGTTAATTTTCAGTCAGGGTGGTGGTCCCCAGGTTGATTTTCAGTCAGGGTGGTGGTCCCCAGGTTGATTTTCAGTCAGGGTGGTGGTCCCCAGGTTGATTCTCAGTCAGGGTGGTGGTCCCCAGGTTAATTGTCAGTCAGGGTGGTGGTCCCCAGGTTGATTCTCAGTCAGGGTGGTGGTCCCCAGGTTAAGTTTCAGTCAGGGTGGTGGTCCCTGGTTCATAATCAGTTGAAAACCCCTGGATTAAACCTTAGACTTGTTTTATTACTCTTAAACAGATACAGGCTTTGAGAAAGCATATTCAAAGAGCCTAGTGACAGTCAGGGGTAAATATAAACTGTTACTGACTTACTCCTGATGACATCACAAAACCATTGAAAAGATCCTATTTTGGCATGCATGGTAAACCTATTAATTTAAGTTTTTATATTTAAATGATATTAAGAAAGTCACTCACCATTCCACAGTGGTGGAAAGTAAGTGCATTTACTTAAGTACTGTACAATTTTGAGGCATTTGTACTTTACTTTAGTATTCATGAATTCCAATACTTTTACTTCTACTCCACTACATCTCAGAGGCAAATATTGTTGCTCTGGCCTCTGTCCTACTGTCCTACTGCCACCTACTGTCCGTTTATTATATTACACAGTGGGTGAAAAAAACACACCCCTTAAGACTAAACCACACCCATCAGAGGTGTGGCTTCCAGAGGTACCCAGGTTCTTTTAAAAACCTATAGGTACCTCTAGGTACTGGCCTGGTACAGACGATCGGGACAGTACTGTACATACATCTCAGAAGTTGAAGCAGTTTTTAAGGACCCACTTTTAGGCCAGTGCAATAGAGCATGCTTTTGCCTTTTTTTAAACCCTACCCATTTTACATACATACACATAGATGCACGCACACACACACACACACACACACACACACACACACACACACACACACACACACACACACACACACAGCTTACTTGTGTATGCAGCCTACAGCAGTGATTCTGGGGCCATTGGATCTGTGTGTGTGTGTGTGTGTGTGTGTGTGTGTGTGTGTGTGTGTGTGTGTGTGTGTGTGTGTGTGTGTGTGTGTGTGTGTGTGTGTGTGTGTGTGTGTTTAATGATTGCCCTGTTGACACTGTCAAGAGCAAAGGTGCTTCACTCTGACTAAGCTCTTTAAAACAGCCTTAGGTTTCCTACATATCTCATGTTATAGGTCCTAAATGCAGTTATTTCAAACTGCAGCAGTATATTAATTGTCTAGCTCTGATACAGTAGCAAAAGTATAAAATGCATGTATTTATCTGGCTATGTATGTTCCACAAAAATAGCACCAAATAGCAAAATGAGCTAATATCAAAACCTAATTGTATTGTAAATGTCACATGCATAAATTGAGAGGAATAACCATACCATAATGTATAAATCATGGATAAGGGGTCAGGAGGACAGATCTGCCTTTTTGGGGAGGGGTCATAATAAATTATAGACTTAGGCCTATATGGTTATTTGCCACAACTGTCAATGATAAGCTAAAAGCTACCCATGTGTTTTAGATGAGTTTCTAATAATACCCCTATAGCCTATAAGATTTAGACTTTCGTAGATGTATTTGATAGATTCTGACAGTTGATGTCAGAAAGAATAAGAATCGATATAAAAAATACATCTACGAGAGTCTTAGGCTAATAATAATAGCCCCACCTACCCACCTCATCCTTGCCGCTGTCGGGCACTTTGCAGTAGACCTCCCCGGTTGACGGGTCGAACGAGTCGATGTGACTGGAACAAGGGACAAACTGTCCACCGATGTAGTTCTCCAAGACCATGTGCGTTTTCTCGGACGCCATGATGATCACCGACTAATCTACTATCAGCAATTATACTGTTCACAATATAGTGCACGTGTGGACAACAGAAACTGCTCAGGCTCCCACGTGTAGGCTATACTCACTGGCAGAATGATAGAGCAACCGTCTCTGCAAACTGTGCATGCACGCACGCACGCAGGCACACACACACACACACGCACCTATAAAGTAAATGATTAATTGAACATAAATCAACTAAAGTAAACACACATTTTCCCTTTCCCCAGCCCATTCCCCAAGGCACATGGCCACATAGCCTTGGATCATCACGGCTATCATAGATGTATTTTATCGGGTCTGACTTTTACTTTCATAGATATGCAAATGTCAGAATCGATCAAATAAATACACATATTATGATAGTCTTGATCCAATAGTCTACTTTCCAGCCCATAGAGCCCCATTGTGAACCCGGACATGTTGAGTACACCACGGTTTTATGTTAGAAATGTTGTAGTATGGGTCCCCAGCATGTAGAAACTGATGTTAGAAATGTTGAGTATGGGTCCCCCCAGCATGTAGAAACTGATGTTAGAAATGTTGTAGTATGGGTCCCCAGCATGTAGAAACTGATGTTAGAAATGTTGTAGTATGGGTCCCCAGCATGTAGAAACTGATGTTAGAAATGTTGAGTATGGGTCCCCAGCATGTAGAAACTGATGTTAGAAATGTTGAGTATGGGTCCCCAGCATGTAGAAACTGATGTTATAAATGTTGTAGTATGGGTCCCCAGCATGTAGAAACTGACGTTAGAAATGTTGTAGTATGGGTCCCCAGCATGTAGAAACTGATGTTATAAATGTTGTAGTATGGGTCCCCAGCATGTAGAAACTGATGTTAGAAATGTTGAGTATGGGTCCCCAGCATGTAGAAACTGATGTTAGAAATGTTGTAGTATGGGTCCCCAGCATGTAGAAACTGATGTTAGAAATGTTTTAGTATGGGTCCCCAGCATGTAGAAACTGATGTTATAAATGTTGAGTATGGGTCCCCAGCATGTAGAAACTGATGTTATAAATGTTGAGTATGGGTCCCCAGCATGTAGAAACTGATGTTATAAATGTTGTAGTATGGGTCCCCAGCATGTAGAAACTGACGTTAGAAATGTTGTAGTATGGGTCCCCAGCATGTAGAAACTGATGTTATAAATGTTGTAGTATGGGTCCCCAGCATGTAGAAACTGATGTTAGAAATGTTGAGTATGGGTCCCCAGCATGTAGAAACTGATGTTAGAAATGTTTTAGTATGGGTCCCCAGCATGTAGAAACTGATGTTAGAAATGTTTTAGTATGGGTCCCCAGCATGTAGAAACTGATGTTATAGATGTTGTAGTATGGGTCCCCAGCATGTAGAAACTGATGTTAGAAATGTTGTAGTATGGGTCCCCAGCATGTAGAAACTGATGTTAGAAATGTTTTAGTATGGGTCCCCAGCATGTAGAAACTGATGTTAGAAATGTTTTAGTATGGGTCCCCAGCATGTAGAAACTGATGTTAGAAATGTTGTAGTATGGGTCCCCAGCATGTAGAAACTGATGTTAGAAATGTTGTAGTATGGGTCCCCAGCATGTAGAAACTGACGTTAGAAATGTTGTAGTATGGGTCCCCAGCATGTAGAAACTGACGTTAGAAATGTTGTAGTATGGGTCCCCAGCATGTAGAAACTGATGTTAGAAATGTTTTAGTATGGGTCCCCAGCATGTAGAAACTGATGTTAGAAATGTTTTAGTATGGGTCCCCAGCATGTAGAAACTGATGTTATAAATGTTGTAGTATGGGTCCCCAGCATGTAGAAACTGATGTTAGAAATGTTGAGTATGGGTCCCCAGCATGTAGAAACTGATGTTATAAATGTTGTAGTATGGGTCCCCAGCATGTAGAAACTGATGTTATAAATGTTGTAGTATGGGTCCCCAGCATGTAGAAACTGATGTTAGAAATGTTGTAGTATGGGTCCCCAGCATGTAGAAACTGATGTTAGAAATGTTGAGTATGGGTCCCCAGCATGTAGAAACTGATGTTAGAAATGTTGAGTATGGGTCCCCAGCATGTAGAAACTGATGTTAGAAATGTTGTAGTATGGGTCCCCAGCATGTAGAAACTGATGTTAGAAATGTTGAGTATGGGTCCCCAGCATGTAGAAACTGGTGTTAAAAATGTTGTAGTATGGGTCCCCAGCATGTAGAAACTGATGTTATAAATGTTGTAGTATGGGTCCCCAGCATGTAGAAACTGATGTTATAAATGTTGAGTATGGGTCCCCAGCATGTAGAAACTGACGTTAGAAATGTTGTAGTATGGGTCCCCAGCATGTAGAAACTGATGTTAGAAATGTTGTAGTATGGGTCCCCAGCATGTAGAAACTGATGTTAGAAATGTTGTAGTATGGGTCCCCAGCATGTAGAAACTGATGTTAGAAATGTTGTAGTATGGGTCCCCAGCATGTAGAAACTGACGTTAGAAATGTTGTAGTATGGGTCCCCAGCATGTAGAAACTGATGTTATAAATGTTGTAGTATGGGTCCCTAGCATGTAGAAACTGACGTTAGAAATGTTGTAGTATGGGTCCCCAGCATGTAGAAACTGATGTTAGAAATGTTGTAGTATGGGTCCCCAGCATGTAGAAACTGATGTTAGAAATGTTGTAGTATGGGTCCCCAGCATGTAGAAACTGACGTTAGAAATGTTGAGTATGGGTCCCCAGCATGTAGAAACTGATGTTAGAAATGTTGTAGTATGGGTCCCCAGCATGTAGAAACTGATGTTAGAAATGTTGTAGTATGGGTCCCCAGCATGTAGAAACTGATGTTAGAAATGTTGTAGTATGGGTCCCCAGCATGTAGAAACTGATGTTAGAAATGTTGAGTATGGGTCCCCAGCATGTAGAAACTGATGTTAGAAATGTTGTAGTATGGGTCCCCAGCATGTAGAAACTGATGTTAGAAATGTTGAGTATGGGTCCCCAGCATGTAGAAACTGATGTTAGAAATGTTGTAGTATGGGTCCCCAGCATGTAGAAACTGATGTTATAAATGTTGTAGTATGGGTCCCCAGCATGTAGAAACTGCCGGATGCTACCTTGCATATGTTGAGAGCAATTTTCAGAATTGCCATAATATGTGACCATACCATTAACAACCTATAGAAGGCAAAATATTCAAAATGGCATTATGCTTTACTTCAACTTCAAAGAACTTTATTTTTCCTTTCGGAAACTTCTTTTGTGCAGTGGTAAAAAACAACAGAAATCACAGTACACACAAACACAGTCGGTGGCACGCTATATGAGCTTGTAGATCTGCTATTTTTCAATAGCTAAATTATAACATAATGTTTAAAACAACAAAAGGGCCCAAACTGGGTGCATTTACCTGTTTGTCTAGTTTGAATCCTTATCACAATATATTCCAAAATACTAATACTAATAAGCATTAAAGGTATATTCAGTGATTTCACTCAAAAAACCATAGGTTTCGTTTTTGGCTGTGGGACCCAGCCTTTCGTCCAATCAGGATAGAGAGTCAAAAACGAAACCTAAGGTTTTTTGACCCCCAGGGGTTAACTGGGGACAGGGAGGAACTCTTTATATGGTCAGCACACTCTATAGTAGGGAGGATTATCACAACAAAACAAAAAAATAAGTGATATTTGAATTAAGTGAAATCACTGAATATACCTTTAAAAAGAGGAGAGAACAAAACAATAATAAAAAACAGAGAACAGAACAAAACAAAACAATAACAACGGAAAACAATAGACAACGAGTAACAAGGAAGAAGAAAAAAAAGACAAAATGCAAAAATAATCTATTTCAATTTCAAAACTTCAATCCAAGTTATCCAACACTACATAGCATAACAGATAACTCAACCCCCCACTCATTCCAGGTTGTATTTGTCCAATAATATTTGAGCTCTGGCAAGCTGTTCCACAGCTTAACTCCGTGAACCGAAACACTCTTCAAGGTAGTTCAACAACACCTATTTGTTTAAAGTTTAATTCCCCTCTCAACCCTACAATCCCTATCCCTAAACCTTTTTTGAACGTTGCCAAGAAGCAGTTTTAAAATCAACTAAATAAAAATGATAATAATTTTAAAGTTGAGAGAAGCATACGATTATAACAAATGAGCATTTTAAATAACTGACCCAAACTTCTTTTTGTCAAATATGTTTTTATTGAACAGATTATGAATTATTACAAACATTATGATATGAAATACTTTTTTTATGAAACAAAAGAAAAAATAAACAAGACAAAAAAGAGAAAGAAATCCCTTAACCCTCCCACCCATACTACTCAGTGACACTGCATACTATATAATAAGATGATAGAAAGCTAATGGAAAACATCTGAAAAGAAAATGGCGTACAGTCAACCATATTAATGGTATCCTGTCTATTAATTGTTTCTACTCAGGTAATGTAACTGACCCAAACTTAACCTCAGTTCGTGTAGGGCTACACAGGCAAGAAGTATCGTCATCCAGTTCAATTAGGTGCCAGAAACTCTCCCTCCTCTCAAAACTGGACAGTAGTGTGCTGTGGTGCAATTGTTGGGTTTTTTTTGTGTGCTGCAATTTTCCACTGAATCATTGCTTCACTTCAGTGCCAGTTGAGGTGAAGTAAACATTGAAGATGCTTTGCTACAAGCAGAATCTGCTAGAGCTACTTACAGGTGTTGCAAGTTCCTCCTCTTTGCTAATCCTCGGTGGATGGATGATCTGAGCATTGCGAGTACCAGCTGTCAGGGTCGTCAGCTGGGAGCCATCCTTCCTTGATGTTTCGCCCCTTTCATCCCAGAACATCTCCGGATGGTGGGGCCTGTGGTCAGGGACGTCTCCCTGCCGCTCCCTGCAGCTGGACTCGGGACTATGCATGGCATTCACACCAGGGGAAGTAAAAGTCAAAGTCGTACGATTTGTCACACACGTTACCACAGCAGTGAAATTTGTTTGACACATCTCTTGTAGCGGTGAGCTGCAGCGAAGGAGCGGTGAGCTGCAGCCGTGCCACGCTCGGGAATCATTTGATTAGCTGAGTTGATTTGACCCCCTCAATCCAACCCATTCATGCAGAGTGCCAAGCAGGGTCCCATTTTTACAGTCTTTGGTATGACCCGGCCGGGGATCGAACCCCGACGTCCCAGTTTCAGGGCGGACCACAGTGCAGGTCTCATAGCGTCAGCATTCTGCCTATGGCCTATGGGTTTGATATTAAGCTGATATTAAGTGCATGGTGTTGTACTATAGGCTACTAGCCTATGGGTATACGTATGTGGTAGGCCTACTATAGGCTATACTATATAGCCTGGGTTTGTGTGTTTGATTTGGTCTTTGAACACGTCTGAGACGCACAGAATGAAAGGCTTCTCGGGGAGGTTAGGCCGTCTGTCCTGCCAAATCCTTCCGTCATGGCAGCCTGTGTGTGCATGTATACAACATGTCCATGTGAATATACAGTATATGTTCTAAATGTAAAGCTATACAGTAGATGCAGAGATGCATGTGTGCAGTGCACGACTGTTTTCTAAGAAATTATGATGACACTACAAATGTGGGAACAGAAACTATGTGAACAGGAACAAGAGTTGGAGGTGTTACACCGCGCGCGCACACACACACACACACACACACACACACACACACACAGCTATTGCTGCTTGGTCATCAGTGTTTATTATATATATTTTTGTTTCCTCAATCTAAGCATTGACCGGTACTTGCCTATTATAGTGCATTGCATGCGGTTTATGCACTGAAGATACAAACACACTTCTTTGGAATGATTGCAGCTTTCTGGATTTCTAAACATAGTACCTTTCTTTTCCTGTCTTATAAGGCATGCCATATAGCATGCCTTATAGCATGCCAGGCAAATCGATTTGGCTTTACAAGTCACAGAGGTGATCTATTTCTCTCACAGCTGTCTCTATCCTGTATGTTTTACAGTATAGAGGAGAAGTTCAGGAGGAAACTCATGCTAGTGTGAATATTGTTGTATTAAAGACTGTACGAAAATATCACATTGTAAGAAATCCTTGATATTTTTGCTTGAATGATGACCTTGTAAGTGTTATTATTAAAGGTATATTCAGTGATTTCACTCAAAAAACCTTAGGTTTCGTTTTTGGCTGTGGGACCCAGCCTTTCGTCCAATCAGGATAGAGAGTCAAAAACAAAACCTAAGGTTTTTTGACCCCCAGGGGTTAACTGGGGACAGGGAGGAACTCCTTATATGGTCAGCACACTCTATAGTAGGGAGGATTATCACAACAAAACAAAAAAATAAGTGATATTTGAATTAAGTGAAATCACTGAATATACCTTTAATGAATAAAACAAGCACATGCTTGGTTCACTTTAAATGGAAAATGTATACATATTTTAACACATCCTACAACGTCACCACAAGACTTGAGTGGAGGAAGTGTTGTGCAATTGTGTGTGTGTGTGTGTGTGTGTGTGTGTGCGCTTCTATTGAAATTAAGTGCAAACGCTTCTCATTGAGCATATGTAGAGGTTTGCATTGGCGCCTGGTGTGTCGACACAGCACAGTCAATAATGGATGTCAGCTCTGCCAGGTGAGACTTTTAACTGATATACAACTGACATACAATTGACAATTGACAATTGACATACAATTTCACTAGACATGACCTCGACTTTTTTATTCATGGAATTGCTTAGATTTGTTCGTTTTAGAATTGTGAAATGTTTATACATTTTTTTAAATGTATAGGGAAATAAATTAAGTTTTATCCTGGGTTTGTGACCCATGAAAATCGGTCCGTGACCCACAAATGGGTCCCGACTCACTGAATTTACAGGATCTGAAATTAGAAAAGCAGAACACCCTCAATCTCTCCCATTGTAACGGCACTGTTTCATTTTTCATGTGCATCGATCCAGCCCATGCATGTCTCCCTGAAAAACATAATCCCTTTCATGACTTTATCACATTTTGCAAACAGTATACGTAGATCTGTATGTCACAACATATATACCAATCTAGAGACTCTTGAAGCACAAAACGTAATATGTTCTACACAGGTCTAAGATGCTGTTGTTTTTCTTTCAAAAATTGATCTAATATAGCCTACTAGTGCATCATTTTATTATAAACATGCACCTAATCCCTATACTCTTATCCTGCAATTTATTTTCAGCTCACCTGAAACTACTGACTACGAGACGTACGGCACCGGGGAAGGAAACGTGTGTGAATATGAACAACATGGGATCTCCTTTCTCCCAGTGATCTATTCTCTGTTCTTCGTCGTGGGTCTTCTGGGGAACCTGCTGGTCCTCTGGGTCATCATCTTCGGGGTGAAGCTCCGTAGCATGAGTGACGTGTGCCTCCTCAACCTGGCCATCGCTGACCTTCTCCTGGTGTGCTCCCTTCCCTTCCTCGCCCACCAAGCCCGGGATCAGTGGCCGTTTGGCGACGCCATGTGCAAGATGGTCCTCGGTGCTTACCACATTGGCTTCTACTGCGGCATCTTCTTCCTCGTCCTGATGAGCATCGATCGCTACCTGGCTATAGTGCATGCGGTTTATGCACTGAAAGCACGGACGCTCACCATTGGAATGATCGCCGCTGCCGTTACATGGTTGGCCGGATTTCTCGCCTCTTTTCCAGATATAATTTTTCTAAAGGTAGAGACGGACCGAAGTTCACAGAATTCCTTCTGCGGTGCTTCCTCGGACTTAGTGAATAAAACCGCAACACACAACAGGCACTTCTGGACTGTCTTTGGCCTTTTCAAAATGAACATCCTTGGCTTACTGATTCCAATGACCATTATGTGTTTCTGTTACGCCCAGATCATTTGGAAGCTCCTGCACACCCAGTCATCCAAGAAACAGTCCATCCGCTTAGTCCTGGTAGTCGTGGCCGTGTATTTCTGCTGCTGGATGCCTTACAGCCTCGCCTCATTCTTCAGAGCGTTGGAGTTACTCGACGTTTTTCATGCATCTACAGTCTGTCGCCTCAGCAACGGAATCAGATTGGCTCTACAGGTCACCCAGGCCATGGCGTATTCTCACAGCTGTCTCAACCCCATCCTGTATGTGTTTGTAGGAGAGAGGTTCAGGAAGAACCTCCTGCGTCTGATGAGCAGGGCTCCATGTAGGGTGTGTCGGGTCCTGAAGACCCTCATTCCTTCAGACAGAGTCAGGATGAGCTCTATTTATTCAACAAGTACCACTGGCGATGAAAGGTCCAATGCTATATGACTCCTCCAAAACCGCTCTCAAAGAGCACCTACTACGGACGGATGCAATTCGAAACTGGCCCCTGTAAAAAAACAACCCACCCCATGTTTCCTGTTTTTGTGTACATTTGTACGTCTTTAAATGTTCTGATGAATTAAAAACGGATGACCCTGAGTAGACAAGTCTTAGTGCTTTTCATGGTTTCGTCCTCAAAGTAGCAGTTTTTGTATTGACTTCGTTTGAAGTGTACATACTGCATTCTACATACTTCATAAAATAAAGTTTTGCCTTTAAAATGGTTTTGTTGCAGGTATAGTTGCATTGCATGTGTGTCATGTTCAACAGGATGTGGTCTATCTAACGCCAGGGCTCCACTGGGCGCGTTGCGTCACGCGTGCGTCACGCGTGCGTGTGTCAAAAAACGAACCGGTTCAATTTTATGGTGACGGAGACGCGACGCAACGCGGGCAGTGGAGCTACCCTCCATTGATTAAAAGGGCACATTCCCGACACTGACGGAGACGCGACGGAGACGCGACGCAGACGCGCCGCAGACGCACCCAGTGGAGCCCTGGCGTTACACTACAGTTTAGAAAAATATTGAGTTTTAATTGTCATGTCATGTAAAGTTCAAGAAATACCCGGTGCTAACAAACATTTCCTCCTGTGCCTTCCCTTGCCCTGCATGAGGAAGGAGGAAACTCATGCTAGTGTGAATATTGTTGTATTAAAGACTGTACGAAAATATCACATTGTAAGACATCCTCGATTTTTGCTTGAATGATGACCTCCTTGTAAAATAAATGGGTTTTATTAATGAATAAAACCAACAGATGTCAACGGCACATGCTTGGTTCACCTTAAAGGACAACTTTAGTTTTTTTTTCAACCAAAGTTCATGTTTTAGGTTGTTGTTAGAGAAATTTAAAAAAGAAAATTCATTCGCTGATTTCTTTCGTTTTAGTGATTTTAGCTATTTTTGACAGGGGGGGGGGGTCATTCGAACATGGGGCTAAATACGTTTTTTTTTTTTACAAAATCTTATGGCGATTTATTATTTTATTATTTACTATAGTCCTACTAGACCCCAATAAATTACATCTGGCCACAAAAGATCGCAGGATCTACTGAATGTGAATTAGGCCGACTTGGGGGAAGCCACATTGTGTGTCATATAGGCTCAATATGTCAGTTTGACCCATTCAGTAGACCCCGTGATCTTTAGTGACCAAATGTAATTTCTGTGGGGTGTAGTAGGGCTATAGTAAATAATAGTAAAAAAAATCGCTATTAAAGTTTGTAAAAAAATACATATTTAGCCCCATGTTCGAATGCCCCACCCCCCTGTCAAAAACTGCTAAAATCCCTAAAACGAAAGAAAGCAGCAACATTTTATTTTTTACACTCATCTTTTAATTTCTTTAACAACCTAAAACATGAACCTTGGTTGAAAAAAACTAAAGTTGTCCTTTAAATGGAAAATACATATTTTAACACATAACTTCACCACAAGACTTTGGTGGAGGAAGTGTTGTGCAAGGGGTGTGTGTGTGTGTGTGTGTGTGTGTGTGTGTGTGTGTGTGTGTGTGTGTGTGTGTGTGTGTGTGTGTGTGTGTGTGTGTGTGTGTGTGTGTGTGTGTGTGTGTGTGTGTGTGTGTGTGTGTGTGTGTGTGCGTGCTTCTATTTAAATTAAGTGCAAACACTTCTCATTGAGCATATGTAGAGGTTGGCGCCTGGTGAGTCGACACAGCAGTCAATAATGGATGTCACTGCCACTGCCAGGTGAGACTTTTAACTTGAGTCTGATATTCAATTTCACTAGACCTGACCTCGATTAGTCGAATAGTCGTCTTCCAATCTCTTGTGAAATGTTTATATATTTTTTAAATGTATAGGAAAAGAAGATTAGATTTTTCCTGCATGGAGTTGTGACCCATGAAAATCGGTCCTTGACCCACAAACGGGTCCCGACTCACTGAATTTACAGGATCTGAAATGAGAAAAGCAGAACACCACGTGTTCCTCAGTCATGTTGCAGGTCCCTTGGTGTGATCCATGGTCAGGCAATGCCCTCTTGATTGTTTATTGTATTACTACACATTATGATACGGTTGATGATGCTGCGTTTGGTCGTGTAAATAATGTAAACTATTTTTTTTTTTCTTTTTTTTTTTTTCTTATCTATCTTGTCTGTCCATGAATACGTACTCTGATGTTGTTGCTTGTGTTTATATTTTAGGTTTTCTGTTTTATGTGTTTGTAAAAAATCTAAAATAAAGTACTGATCATAAAAAGAAAAAAAAGAAAAGCAGAACACCCTCAATCTCTCCCATTGTAACTGCACTGTTTCATGTTTCATGTGCATCGATCCAGCTCATGCATGTCTCCCTGAAAAACATAACATACCAATCTAGAGACTCTTGAAGCACAAAACGTAATATGTTCTACACAGCTCTAAGATGCTGTTGTTTTTCTTAAAAAAATTGATCTAATATTGCCTACTGCATCATTTTATTATAAACATGCACCTAATCCCTATACTCTTATCCTGCAATTTATTTTCCAGTTCACCTGAAACTACTGAATACGTCTACGATTCGTACGAGGGGGAAGGAAACGTGTGTGAATATGAACAACATGGGACCTCCTTTCTCCCAGTGATCTATTCTCTGTTCTTCGTCGTGGGTCTTCTGGGGAACCTGCTGGTCCTCTGGGTCATCATCTTCGGGGTGAAGCTCCGTAGCATGAGTGACGTGTGCCTCCTCAACCTGGCCATCGCTGACCTTCTCTTGGTGTGCTCCCTTCCCTTCCTCGCCCACCAAGCCCGGGATCAGTGGCCGTTTGGCGACGCCATGTGCAAGATGGTCCTCGGTGCTTACCACATTGGCTTCTACTGCGGCATCTTCTTCATCGTCCTGATGAGCATCGATCGCTACCTGGCTATAGTGCATGCGGTTTATGCACTGAAAGCACGAACGCTCACCTTTGGAATGATCGCCGCTGCCGTTACATGGTTGGCCGGATTTCTCGCCTCTTTTCCAGATATAATTTTTCTAAAGGCAGAGATGGACCGAAGTTCACTGAAGATCATCTGCGGTGCTTCCTTAGTGAATGAAACCGCAACACTCAACAGGCACTTCTGGACTGTCTTTGGCCTTTTCAAAATGAACATCCTTGGCTTACTGATTCCAATGACCATTATGTGTTTCTGTTACGCCCAGATCATTTGGAAGCTCCTGCACACCCAGTCATCCAAGAAACAGTCCATCCGCTTAGTCCTGGTAGTCGTGGCCGTGTATTTCTGCTGCTGGATGCCTTACAGCCTCGCCTCATTCTTCAGAGCGTTGGAGTTACTCAACGTTTTTCATGCATCTACACTCTGTCGCCTCAGCAACGGAATCAGATTGGCTCTACAGGTCACCCAGGCCATAGCGTATTCTCACAGCTGTCTCAACCCCATCCTGTATGTGTTTGTAGGAGAGAGGTTCAGGAAGAACCTCCTGCGTCTGATGAGCAGGGCTCCATGCAGGGTGTGTCGGGTCCTGAAGACCCTCATTCCTTCAGACAGAGTCAGGATGAGCTCTACTTATTCAACCACTACCACTGGCGATGAAAGGTCCAATGCTATATGAAGTGCCAGTGGAAAGGCGGTGTTGTGTAGTCGCAGTGTTAATGTGGGTGTGTGTGTGTGTGTGTGTGTGTGTGAATCCCTTGACTCCTCCAATACCGCTCTCAAAGAGCACCAGCTACTATGGACGGATGCAATTCGAAACTGGACCCTGTAAAAAAAACTAAACGTCAGAGTCACCCCTTTCCTGTTTTTTCCTGTTTTTCATAGAAGTGTATATTTGTACATCTTTAAATTGTCCTGATGAATTAAAAACGGATGACCCTGAGTAGACAAGTCTTAGTGCTTTTCATGGTTTCGTCCTCAAAGTAGCAGCTTTTGTATTGACTTTGTATTGACTGCTTTCGTTTGAAGTGTACCCATTCTACATACTGTACAATGTGAAATACTATTTTGCCTTAAAATGTTTTTGTTGCAGGCATTGCATTGCATCTATGTGTGTGTGGTGTGGACTGGCCTTAAATAAATGTCATGATCAACAGGATGTGGTCTATCTTACACTACAGCTTTGCACAATAGAGCGTCGCAGTCCCTCCCCCTTTCAGAACGACGAGTGGCCCAGGAAATGAAAAGCAATGCATTTTCCCATAGCCACTTTCTGAAAGTATTTATTTAAAGACGGTTACGCCGCGGACAAAGCCAACTCGGATCGTGACAAATCATGACGATGAACACAATATTTTGGGCCGATCAAATCATTAGAAAGAAGAAAATAAAGGCAGGAGACAACACTATTTGTTTTGTTTTTCTAATTATAAATTATTTGATCGGCCCAAAATATTGTGTTCATTGTCATGATTTGTCACGATCCGAGTTGGCTTTGTCCGCGGCGTAACCGTCTTTAAATAAATACTTAAAGAAAATCCTATGGTCAGAATGCATTGCATTTCATTTCCTGGGCCGTTCGTTGTTCTGAAAGGGGGAGGGACTGCGCCGCTCTATGTTGAGTTTAAATTGTCATGTATGCACATTAGCGTTTTTGTTTGGAAATGCTTCCCCCGGAAATGCTTTGGCGATCTCACAACAACATTCTTCCACATGGTCATATGCATTGTTAAAGGACAACTTTAGTTTTTTTCAACCAAGGTTCATGTTTTAGGTTGTTATTAGAGAAACTAAAAGGTGAGTGTTAATTTTCTTTCATTTTCTGCTTTCTTTTGTTTTGGGGATTTTAGCAGTTTTTGACAGGGGGGCGGGGGCATTCGAGCATGGGGCTAAATATGTATTTTTTTTACAAAATATTATGGCGATTATTTTTTTTATTATTTACTATTGTCCTAATAAACCCCAAGAAATTCTGACCACAAAAGATCACGGGATCTATTGAATGTGACAAACTGACATATTGAGCCTATACACACAGTAGCCTATAAGCCTTCCCCCAGTAGGCTACCTTCACATTCAGTAGATCCTGTGATCTGCTGTGGCCAGATGTAATTTCCTGGGGTTTATTAGGACTATAGTAAATAATACAAAAATAAATCACCATAAAATGTTGTAAAGAAATACATATTTAGCCCCATGCTCGAATGCCCCCGCCCCCCTGTCAAAAAGAGCTAAAATCCCTAAAACGAAAGAAAGCAGCAAATGAAAAATAATTAAGACTCATCTTTTACTTTCTCTAATAACAACCTAAAACATGAACCTTGGTTGAAAAAAACTAAAGTTGTCCTTTAAAGATGGTGCGTCTTTAGGCTGAACTAGGGCTGTGTGACTGCTTTAACATTATTTTAGCAATAAGAGTTATTGGATATCTTTTCATGGAATTTGTCAGGATCAAATCAAACAATAAATCCATAATTTTCCTTCTGTGTAAATGCCATTTTTGTGTGTATTATATATTATTATAAATGTCTATTAAAATGAAAATATTAAGAAAAATGGTGGTGTCTTTTACATTTGTTGCCTTTATTGATATAGTAGGTAGCCGTTTCCTGTCTGGGTGTAGCCTTTTAGCTTGGGTGGGGTGTGTACATCCAGAAAGAAGGAGTGAAACCACAGCCGATTGACAGGTATACAAAATGGATGCAACATGGAGGTCCCACCATGATAAAGCATGAGTCGAGAACAACGTCTATTTCACCATCTATGTCCATGCTGCTGCACAGCACAAACAGACTATAACCTTTAACGTTTTGGTAACCTTTATAGGTCCCGGCCTCTGCAGGTATAGATTACTTGGATGATACCATCCACGCAAAACATAAATCTAAACCACATACCTGTAGATATAAAATAAAGACATGGAATACTGTATACCATGCATAAATGAAATAAATGTTCACTTAAAACCATCGCCAGGCATTATACATAATGTCTGCTGTCGAGAAGAAACCACCTAACTCCAAAAGGAAATGAAAAATATACATTTTTCAGGAAATTAAGAAAACCATATATATATATTTTTTAATTTACTTGAAAGCAGTATGGATACGCTGTCAAGGTGCACTACTAGACTATATCAGACTATACAAGTATAAACATGGTAGCAGGTTTGGTTGTCGACGGTCGAGTAACTTAAAAATTGGCAAACCTAAAAAAAAAAACAGTGTCTCTGAAGGATGTGACGGTGGTGATAGGAGTAATATCAGTAATAAGGTTTCTTATCGAACACTTTAAGCGCACTCTTGTAAAGCTGTTTGGTTAGGGTTATCTGTGGGTTTGAGAAACATCACACCTGTGCAAGACCAGTGTGTGATAGAATCGTGCAGTGATTACTATCTGTGCTGTTTCCTCATGTTATTAGCCAGCCAGGAAACGTTGTGGTTATACTGACGTCCTCTTAGCTGTGACGAGGCAGCCATCTTCTTTAACTTTGAGTATAGCTTCTCAAAAAAACTTTTTTTTTTTAACCTCAAGGCATTGCAGTCTCGCTTTAGATCCGCAAACACATAAACAGCCTAACTGTGAAAGTGAAAGATTAATGAAATGAATAATAAACCATTCAATTTAAATTAATGAAGCAAGCGAATTAAATTAACTTAGAAACGTTTTACAATACTATAGGTTAATTAAAGTTAATACTTATGTTCATTTATATTTGTTGGAGCCATGCATGGTGTTTTCCTATATATTCGAAGATTGATGGATTGAAACCTTATTTCAGGGAAATCCAAGTGAGACCTGGGTCTCTTTTTCAATGGCGCCCTCAGTACACCGACAATTCGTCCGTCGCGTAGCTCTGGTCCATAGCCTCCTAAATTTACTGTTGGGTTGTTACAAAGACCTTGATATAAAGCGTTACTGTAAACTGTTGTTGTTGTTTGTCCCACCCAGGTAATGCACCATTTATGTTTTTAACAAAGCTGACCACCGAACATGCAGGCCCCAAAGACTCCACACAACAGAGGCAAACACAAGGAAGGTATGGTTTTATTTTTTTAATTTGTTTTATCCTTTATTACCCAGGGTAGTAGCTGAGCACAAGAGACACACAGACAGACACACACACACACATTAAAACCTGGGAGCTGACCAGTATAACCACATTATTATACCTTATACTGTTAAAGGACAGCATTCAGGTTGTATTTTGTATTTTTTAGAATATTAAAATTGACCCAGTATTAGCGAATTTATCGCACTTTTTCTCGGACCGAGTCGGCCCGCCATGAACGAGCCTCATGGAAATGCACATTTCATGCGCGTTCATGTGATGACGTAGGATGGGTGGAGCCGAGTGCGCAGGTTGGCTGTGTGGATAGGAAGTCCTAGTCTTCACGTGTTTTGTTTATCTGCACTGTAGCACGCGTCACTGAGTGTGTGTCTTCTTTGTTGTGACTCTTTGTAGTTTGGAACATTTCGTCGACTCATCATGGTCAAATTTTGTGTTTGTGCTGGGTGTACAAACTCCTGCCTTACAGGGCATAGAGTCCATCTTTCATCATCTCCTACTGAAGAAGTAGCCCATGTGACGTCACGCGACTGACAGCGCTCTGAAGGATTTTGATTTGCGCATACATGTAATTCGTGCGTGGACATTTGTTTACCTTTCTGAGCGGAATTTCCGGCGTCACTTGAAAAAAACAAACGTTGAAATGAAATACCAACTATGTTTACTACATATCATTGAAGAGTAGGGTTTAACCTGAATGTTTACCTTTAAAGCAGCTCCACTGGAGCAGTTGGGGGTTCAGTGCCTTGCTCAAGGGCACTTCAGCGGTGTTGGGTGAGTGATGACAATCGCTTCCCGACCCAGATTTTTCCTGCCCGTCCCGGGGAATCGAACTGGCAAACTTTTGGCAACAAGGGCGCTCCTCTAGCCTGACCTAAGCAGAGACATTTCTGGCCTAGATGGGAGGGTCGCGTCTCAGAAAAGCGCGCACCCTGATTGGATCTCATCGATCTGTCCGTCACCCCCGGCCCCTCCTCTCCCCCCTAGTGCAGCGCTACGTCACATCATTTAGAGCGACGCCCACCCGGAAGGGTTGACTCCCACTTTTAGACTGGTTCAGCCCACG